>NC_060179.1:4721568-4749068 GCF_021184085.1 Oncorhynchus gorbuscha | reverse complement strand
GTAGTCGTGGAGAAAGGAGGAGAGGACAAGCTCTGTGTGGGCCTGGGCAACCACCTGTCCCCCAGCCGCTGGGACAGCACACCCAAATGCGTCGCCTCTGACACCAGTCTTCATTCCCTGGATAAGACGTTCCCCGAATCCGTCCTCCTGGGATCCACCCACCGCATCACCATCACCACCAGCAGCAGCCCCCAGCGGCGGCACCTCGGTAGCCCAGAGTTCAGAGGCGGTACCTCTCAGCTTCTTAACGTTCAGAACCTAGAGTCCATGTACAACGAGATGGTCAGGTCTCAGTCCTTCACCAACCTCAACACTTCCTGCTCCCTGAGCACCGTGAGCACCTCAACCGCCTTCACCGCCACGACATCCCCGGAGTTGCAGCAGCACCCGGGGTCCCCTCCTGCGCCGACCCCGACCTTACAGAAAGTAGAACTGGAGATGCAGGAAGTCCTGCGCTCTTCTTCGTCTTCGACGGAGCTGAAGGAAGGTGACGGAATACAGAGCCTGCCGAGCGTGGATAGCATCGCCACCTGCAGGGACGAGTTTGGGGAGGGTTCTGGAAGGAAGTTCCCTCCGACTCTGGATCTGCTCCAAGAGTCGAGTGTCGATGACATCCAAAGCCCACACGATACCACCCTCCTCAAAGACAGGATGTCTGGGTTTGTTCCCTATGACCAAGATGGTGCCGCAAAGTCCACCAGAGACGACGCAGAGAGCTTCAACAGAACTGTTGAGAACATCCGGAATTCCCTGAGAGGCAGCATCAACCCTGTTGTCAAGGGAACCAAAGGGTTAAAGGTCATTTTCATCAAGGGCCCCCCCACCGAAGCCCCCCCGACGCCACCCAGCACCACCTCACCCCAGGACATCAGCTCCAGCCTCCTGGAGGATGAGTCCCCTGAGGGGGAGACCACACCGCTCCTCCCCAGCACAGAGGCCCTCGACCTGGGCACAGAAGACGAGATCTTCCCCCTGACCCCTAAGAGGCTGATGGTAGTGGTGGACACCCCGCCAGGGGACGAGGACACCCTGGACCAGAGTCTCGGGGGTCAAGGGTTGACCAACGAGGAGAAGAACCTGATGGAGACCACCGCGGGAGCGGCAGGAGGGGCATCGGCGGGGAACTGCACCCAGCGTGTGGTGGGGGGAGGGGCAAGTGGGGAGGGTAAGGTCGACATCAACCAAAGTGGACACCAAGCAGAGAACCACATGTTCACACCAGAGATCCCCCTGATGACCGGGGAAAGCAGTATGTCCCCAACCTGTGAAACCAGCATGTGACTGTAGGGGGCGCTATGAGGAAAAGACCCACTGGAATTACATTTAAATAATCTGCTGAGAAATACGAAGAAGAATGAGAAGAGAGGGAGGAAATAGGAGGAAAGTGAGATGAGGGGGGAAAAGGCCAGATAGTGGAAGAGATATTTTTGCATGGCATGACAAGTCCCTTTTACGCGTGTTGTTGTTTATTGCCGAAACAGAGACTGCAGAGGTTTATTGCCGAAACAGAGACTGCAGTAGTTTATTGCCGAAACAGAGACTGCAGAGGTTTATTGCCGAAACAGAGACTGCAGAGGTTTATTGCCGAAACAGAGACTGCAGAGGTTTTGCAGACTTAAAACTTTTGGGGCTCAAATCGAGAAACTCATATGGACATATTTAAGAGGAGAACATTTTCAATCCTGATGTATATTTCAGTCTTGTTTCTTTTTTTCTAGCAACAGTGAAAAATGCTTATCTTTAAAAACAACATAAAAAAGCATGCATTTAAAAATAGATATGTAGGTATATTTGACGGTTTCCTGAAAGCGCTCAACATACTATGACAACAAAGGCAATGACAATTCACAGATGAAGAGGCAGAAAAAAATCCACGTTCGCCAAAGGAACAAATGTTTCTCATGTGAGGAGAAAGGGAGTAATGCATCGACAGACCTCACACAGAGTCTGTGTTCCAAATGGCACCCTATACCCTATATAGTACACTACTTTAGACCAGAACCCTATGGCACCCTATTCCCTATATAGTGCACTACTTTAGACCAGAACCCTATGGCACCCTATTCCCTATATAGTACACTACTTTAGACCTGAACCCTATGGCACCCTATTCCCTATATAGTACACTACTTTAGACCAGAACCCTATTGCACCCTATTCCCTATTTAGACTAGAACCCTATGGCACCTTATTCCCTATATAGTACACTACTTTAGACCAGAGCCCTATGGCACCCTATTCCCTATATAGTACACTACTTTAGACCAGAACCCTATGGCACCCTATTCCCTATTTAGACTAGAACCCTATGGCACCCTATTCCCTATATAGTGCACTACTTTAGACCAGAGCCCTATGGCACCCTATTCCTTAAATAGAGCACTACTTCAGACCAGAACCCTATGGCACCCTATTCCCTATTTAGACTAGAACCCTATGGCACCTTATTCCCTATATAGTACACTACTTTAGACCAGAACCCTATGGCACCCTATTCCCTATATAGTACACTACTTTAGACCAGAACCCTATGGCACCCTATTCCCTATAGAGCGCACTACTTTAGACCAGAACCCTATGGCACCCTATTCCCTATAGAACGCACTACTTTAGACCAGAGCCCTATGGCACCCTATTCCCTATATAGTACACTACTTTAGACCAGAACCCTATGGCACCCTATTCCCTATATAGTGCACTACTTTAGACCAGAGCCCTATGGCACCCTATTCCTTAAATAGAGCACTACTTTAGACCAGAACCCTAAGGGGGTGTTGCAACGTAACGACCTATGACAAACATATCATGACCTTTCGTTTAAATGCAATGTGTAAAAACCATGATGACTATGTTATGTTTTTGTCTTGATGAGACTATTGTATGAACTGCAATGTTAACATTGTCTTCGGTTTGCATTATGATTGGTTTGGGTTTTCAATGTAATAATGACTTGCTCAAAGATCTTCAGCTAAATGATGATTAGTATTTTCATTGGAAATAATGTTTCAAAAAAATTATATACAACTGTAGTTGCCAAAATATGTAATCAGTGAGGACAAACGGCAAACGCTTCAGCTACTTGCCTAAACTTAATAAATAAAAATATTTATTTCAGCTTGGTTTCAGCAGGCGAGATGGGGTTTTAGAAAGGAGAAATCATTAGGTTGGTTGATATAAAGCCAATACAATCTGCTCCTTGATTCCATCAAAATATCACACAATATATGAATTACTCTCTGACAATGTGTACCACCGAATGTAGCTTTTACGAATTTAAAATCTATGAATACAGTGAAGTAGGATTAGAGTTAGTTAAGACAGTCCTAGAGGTGTGCTAGTGGGGCCTACAGTTAGTTAAGATAGTCTGAGAGGTGTGCTAGTGGGGCCTACAGTTAAGACAGTCCTAGAGGTGTTCTAGTGGGGCCTACAGTTAAGACAGTCCTAGAGGTGTTCTAGTGGGGCCTACAGTTAAGACAGTCCTAGAGGTGTGCTAGTGGGGCCTACAGTTAGTTAAGACAGTCTGAGAGGTGTGCTAGTGGGGCCTACAGTTAAGACAGTCTGAGAGGTGTGCTAGTGGGGCCTACAGTTAGTTAAGACAGTCTGAGAAGTGTGCTAGTGGGGCCTACAGTTAGTTAAGACAGTCTGAGAGGTGTGCTAGTGGGGCCTACAGTTAAGACAGTCCTAGACGTGTTCTAGTGGGGCCTACAGTTAAGACAGTCTGAGAGGTGTACTAGTGGGGCCTACAGTTAAGACAGTCTGAGAGGTGTTCTAGTGGGGCCTACAGTTAAGACAGTCCTAGAGGTGTTCTAGTGGGGCCTACAGTTAAGACAGTCCTAGAGGTGTTCTAGTGGGGCCTACAGTTAGTTAAGACAGTCCTAGAGGTGTGCTAGTGGGGCCTACAGTTAGTTAAGACAGTCTGAGAGGTGTGCTAGTGGGGCCTACAGTTAAGACAGTCTGAGAGGTGTGCTAGTGGGGCCTACAGTTAGTTAAGACAGTCTGAGAGGTGTGCTAGTGGGGCCTACAGTTAAGACAGTCCTAGAGGTGTTCTAGTGGGGCCTACAGTTAAGACAGTCTGAGAGGTGTACTAGTGGGGCCTACAGTTAAGACAGTCTGAGAGGTGTTCTAGTGGGGCCTACAGTTAAGACAGTCCTAGAGGTGTTCTAGTGGGGCCTACAGTTAAGACAGTCCTAGAGGTGTTCTAGTGGGGCCTACAGTTAAGACAGTCCTAGAGGTGTTCTAGTGGGGCCTACAGTTAAGACAGTCCTAGAGGTGTTCTAGTGGGGCCTACAGTTAAGACAGTCCTAGAGGTGTTCTAGTGGGGCCTACAGTTAAGACAGTCCTAGAGGTGTTCTAGTCAGTTAAGACAGTCCTAGTGTTCTAGTGGGGCCTACAGTTAAGACAGTCCTAGAGGTGTTCTAGTGGGGCCTACAGTTAAGACAGTCCTAGAGGTGTTCCAGTGGGTCTACAGTTAAGACAGTCCTAGGGGTGTTCTAGTGGGGCCTACAGTTAAGACAGTCCTAGAGGTGTACTAGTGGGGCCTACAGTTAAGACAGTCCTAGAGGTGTACTAGTGGGGCCTACAGTTAGTTAAGACAGTCCTAGAGGTGTTCTAGTGGGGCCTACAGTTAAGACAGTCCTAGAGGTGTTCTACTGGGGCCTACAGTTAGTTAAGACAGTCCTAGAGGTGTTCTAGTGGGGCCTACAGTTAAGACAGTCCTAGAGGTGTTCTAGTGGGGCCTACAGTTAGTTAAGACAGTCCTAGAGATGTTCTAGTGGGGCCTACAGTTAGTTAAGACAGTCCTAGAGGTGTTCTAGTGGGGCCTACAGTTAAGACAGTCCTAGAGGTGTTCTAGTGGGGCCTACAGTTAAGACAGTCCTAGAGGTGTTCTAGTGGGGCCTACAGTTTGTTAAGACAGTTCTAGAGGTGTTCTAGTGGGGCCTACAGTTAAGACAGTCCTGAGATGTTGTAGTGGGGCCTACAGATAAGACAGTCCTAGAGATGTTGGTGGGGCCTACAGTTAAGACAGTCCTAGAGACAGTCCTTCAGTTAAGACCGTCCGAGATGTGTTCTAGTGGGGCCTACAGTTAAGACAGTCCTAGAGGTGTTCCAGTGGGGCCTACAGTTAGTTAAGACAGTCCTAGGGGTGTTCTAATGGGGCCTACAGTTAGTTAAGACAGTCCTAGAGGTGTTCTAGTGGGGCCTACAGTTAAGACAGTCCTAGAGGTGTTCTAGTGGGGCCTACAGTTAAGACAGTCCTAGAGGTGTTCTAGTGGGGCCTACAGTTAAGACAGTCCTAGAGGTGTTCTAGTGGGGCCTACAGTTAAGACAGTCCTAGGGGTGTTCTAGTGGGGCCTACAGTTAAGACAGTCCTAGAGGTGTTCTAGTGGGGCCTACAGTTAAGACAGTCCTAGAGGTGTTCAGTCCTACAGTTAAGACAGTCCTAGGGGTGTTCTAGTGGGGCCTACAGTTAAGACAGTCCTAGAGGTGTACTAGTGGGGCCTACAGTTAAGACAGTCCTAGAGGTGTTCTAGTGGGGCCTACAGTTAAGACAGTCCTAGAGGTGTTCTAGTGGGGCCTACAGTTAAGACAGTCCTAGAGGTGTTCTAGTGGGGCCTACAGTTAAGACAGTCCTAGAGGTGTTCTAGTGGGGCCTACAGTTAAGACAGTCTGAGAGGTGTTCTAGTGGGGCCTACAGTTAAAGACAGTCTAGAGGTGTTCTAGTGGGGCCTACAGTTAGTTAAGACAGTCTGAGAGGTGTTCTAGTGGGGCCTACAGTTAAGACAGTCCTAGAGGTGTTCTAGTGGGGCCTACAGTTAAGACAGTCTGAGAGGTGTGCTAGTGGGGCCTACAGTTAAGACAGTCCTAGAGGTGTTCTAGTGGGGCCTACAGTTAAGACAGTCCTAGAGGTGTTCTAGTGGGGCCTAAAGACAGTCCTAGAGGTGTTCTAGTGGGGCCTACAGTTAAGACAGTCCTAGAGGTGTTCTAGTGGGGCCTACAGTTAAGACAGTCCTAGAGGTGTTCTAGTGGGGCCTACAGTTAAGACAGTCCTAGAGGTGTTCTAGTGGGGCCTACAGTTAAGACAGTCCTAGAGGTGTTCTAGTGGGGCCTACAGTTAAGACAGTCCTAGGGGTGTTCTAGTGGGGCCTACAGTTAAGACAGTCCTAGAGGTGTTCTAGTGGGGCCTACAGTTAAGACAGTCCTAGAGGTGTTCCAGTGGGTCTACAGTTAAGACAGTCCTAGGGGTGTTCTAGTGGGGCCTACAGTTAAGACAGTCCTAGAGGTGTTCTAGTGGGGCCTACAGTTAAGACAGTCCTAGAGGTGTACTAGTGGGGCCTACAGTTAGTTAAGACAGTCCTAGAGGTGTTCTAGTGGGGCCTACAGTTAAGACAGTCCTAGAGGTGTTCTACTGGGGCCTACAGTTAGTTAAGACAGTCCTAGAGGTGTTCTAGTGGGGCCTACAGTTAAGACAGTCCTAGAGGTGTTCTAGTGGGGCCTACAGTTAGTTAAGACAGTCCTAGAGATGTTCTAGTGGGGCCTACAGTTAGTTAAGACAGTCCTAGAGGTGTTCTAGTGGGGCCTACAGTTAAGACAGTCCTAGAGGTGTTCTAGTGGGGCCTACAGTTAGTTAAGACAGTCCTAGAGGTGTTCTAGTGGGGCCTACAGTTTGTTAAGACAGTTCTAGAGGTGTTCTAGTGGGGCCTACAGTTAAGACAGTCCTTGAGATGTTGTAGTGGGGCCTACAGATAAGACAGTCCTAGAGATGTTGTAGACAGTCAGTCTAGAGGTGTTCTAGTGGGGCCTACAGTTAAGACAGTCCTAGAGGTGTTCTAGTGGGGCCTACAGTTAGTTAAGACAGTCCTAGAGGTGTTCTAATGGGGCCTACAGTTAGTTAAGACAGTCCTAGAGGTGTTCTAGTGGGGCCTACAGTTAAGACAGTCCTAGAGGTGTTCTAGTGGGGCCTACAGTTAAGACAGTCCTAGAGGTGTTCTAGACAGTTAAGACAGTCCTAGAGGTGTTCTAGTGGGGCCTACAGTTAAGACAGTCCTAGGGGTGTTCTAGTGGGGCCTACAGTTAAGACAGTCCTAGAGGTGTTCTAGTGGGGCCTACAGTTAAGACAGTCCTAGAGGTGTTCAGTGGGTCTACAGTTAAGACAGTCCTAGGGGTGTTCTAGTGGGGCCTACAGTCCTAGAGGTTACTAGACAGTTAAGACAGTCCTAGAGGTGTTCTAGTGGGGCCTACAGTTAAGACAGTCCTAGAGGTGTTCTAGTGGGGCCTACAGTTAAGACAGTCCTAGAGGTGTTCTAGTGGGGCCTACAGTTAAGACAGTCCTAGAGGTGTTCTAGTGGGGCCTACAGTTAAGACAGTCCTAGGGGTGTTCTAGTGGGGCCTACAGTTAAGACAGTCCTAGAGGTGTTCTAGTGGGGCCTACAGTTAAGACAGTCCTAGAGGTGTTCCAGTGGGTCTACAGTTAAGACAGTCCTAGGGGTGTTCTAGTGGGGCCTACAGTTAAGACAGTCCTAGAGGTGTACTAGTGGGGCCTACAGTTAAGACAGTCCTAGAGGTGTACTAGTGGGGCCTACAGTTAGTTAAGACAGTCCTAGAGGTGTTCTAGTGGGGCCTACAGTTAAGACAGTCCTAGAGGTGTTCTAGTGGGGCCTACAGTTAAGACAGTCCTAGAGGTGTTCTAGTGGGGCCTACAGTTAAGACAGTCCTAGAGGTGTTCTAGTGGGGCCTACAGTTAAGACAGTCCTAGAGGTGTTCTAGTGGGGCCTACAGTTAAGACAGTCCTAGGGGTGTTCTAGACAGTTAAGACAGTCCTAGAGGTGTTCTAGTGGGGCCTACAGTTAGTTAAGACAGTCCTAGAGGTGTTCTAGTGGGGCCTACAGTTAAGACAGTCCTAGAGGTGTTCTAGTGGGGCCTACAGTTAGTTAAGACAGTCCTAGAGGTGTTCTAGTGGGGCCTACAGTTAAGACAGTCCTAGAGGTGTTCTAGTGGGGCCTACAGTTAGTTAAGACAGTCCTAGAGGTGTTCTAGTGGGGCCTACAGTTAGTTAAGACAGTCCTAGAGGTGTTCTAGTGGGGCCTACAGTTAAGACAGTCCTAGAGGTGTTCTAGTGGGGCCTACAGTTAGTTAAGACAGTCCTAGAGGTGTTCTAGTGGGGCCTACAGTTAGTTAAGACAGTCCTAGAGGTGTTCTAGTGGGGCCTACAGTTAGTTAAGACAGTCCTAGAGGTGTTCTAGTGGGGCCTACAGTTAGTTAAGACAGTTCTAGAGGTGTTCTAGTGGGGCCTACAGTTAAGACAGTCCTTGAGATGTTGTAGTGGGGCCTACAGTTAGTTAAGACAGTCCTAGAGGTGTTCTAGTGGGGCCTACAGATAAGACAGTCCTAGAGATGTTGTAGTGGGGCCTACAGTTAAGACAGTCCTAGAGGTGTTCTAGTGGGGCCTACAGTTAAGACAGTCCTTGAGATGTTGTACCTACAGTTAGTTAAGACAGTCCTAGAGGTGTTCTAGTGGGGCCTTCAGTTAAGACCGTCCGAGATGTGTTCTAGTGGGGCCTACAGTTAAGACAGTCCTAGAGGTGTTCCAGTGGGGCCTACAGTTAGTTAAGACAGTCCTAGGGGTGTTCTAATGGGGCCTACAGTTAGTTAAGACAGTCCTAGAGGTGTTCTAGTGGGGCCTACAGTTAAGACAAGACTAGTGGGGCCTAGTTAAGACAGTCCTAGAGGTGTTCTAGTGGGGCCTACAGTTAAGACAGTAGGTGTTCTAGTGGGGCCTAGACAGACAGTCCTAGAGGTGTTCTAGTGGGGCCTACAGTTAAGACAGTCCTAGAGGTGTTCTAGTGGGGCCTACAGTTAAGACAGTCCTAGAGGTGTTCTAGTGGGGCCTACAGTTAAGACAGTCCTAGAGGTGTTCAGTGGGGCCTACAGTTAAGACAGTCCTAGTGTTCTAGTTAAGACAGTCCTAGGCCTACAGTTAAGACAGTCCTAGAGACTAGTCCTTAAGACAGTTAAGAAGACAGTCCTAGAGGTGTTCTAGTGGGGCCTACAGTTAAGACAGTCCTAGAGGTGTTCTAGTGGGGCCTACAGTTAAGACAGTCCTAGAGGTGTTCTAGTGGGGCCTACAGTTAAGACAGTCCTAGAGGTGTTCTAGTGGGGCCTACAGTTAAGACAGTCCTAGAGGTGTTCTAGTGGGGCCCTAGAGGTGTTCTAGTGGGGCCTACAGTTAAGACAGTCCTAGAGGTGTTCTAGTGGGGCCTACAGTTAAGACAGTCCTAGAGGTGTTCTAGTGGGGCCTACAGTTAAGACAGTCCTAGAGGTGTTCTAGTGGGGCCTACAGTTAGTGGGGCCTACAGACAGTCCTAGAGGTGTTCTAGTGGGGCCTACAGTTAAGACAGTCCTAGGGGTGTTCTAGTGGGGCCTACAGTTAAGACAGTCCTAGAGGTGTTCTAGTGGGGCCTACAGTTAAGACAGTCCTAGAGGTGTTCTAGTGGGGCCTACAGTTAAGACAGTCCTAGAGGTGTTCTAGTGGGGCCTACAGTTAAAGACAGTCCTAGAGGTGTTCTAGTGGGGCCTACAGTTAAGACAGTCCTAGAGGTGTTCTAGTGGGGCCTAAGTTACAGTCCTAGAGGTGTTCTAGTGGGGCCTACAGTTAAGACAGTCCTAGAGGTGTTCTAGTGGGGCCTACAGTTAAAGACAGTCCTAGAGGTGTTCTAGTGGGGCCTACAGTTAAGACAGTCCTAGAGGTGTTCTAGTGGGGCCTACAGTTAAGACAGTCCTAGAGGTGTTCTAGTGGGGCCTACAGTTAGTTAAGACAGTCCTAGAGGTGTTCTAGTGGGGCCTACAGTTAAGACAGTCCTAGAGGTGTTCTAGTGGGGCCTACAGTTAGTTAAGACAGTCCTAGAGGTGTTCTAGTGGGGCCTACAGTTAAGACAGTCCTAGAGGTGTTCTAGTGGGGCCTACAGTTAGTTAAGACAGTCCTAGAGGTGTTCTAGTGGGGCCTACAGTTAGTTAAGACAGTCCTAGAGGTGTTCTAGTGGGGCCTACAGTTAGTTAAGACAGTCCTAGAGGTGTTCTAGTGGGGCCTACAGTTAGTTAAGACAGTCCTAGAGGTGTTCTAGTGGGGCCTACAGTTAAGACAGTCCTAGAGGTGTTCTAGTGGGGCCTACAGTTAGTTAAGACAGTCCTAGAGGTGTTCTAGTGGGGCCTACAGTTAAGACAGTCCTAGAGGTGTTCTAGTGGGGCCTACAGTTAGTTAAGACAGTCCTAGAGGTGTTCTAGTGGGGCCTACAGTTAGTTAAGACAGTCCTAGAGGTGTTCTAGTGGGGCCTACAGTTAAAGACAGTCCTAGAGGTGTTCTAGTGGGGCCTACAGTTAAGACAGTCCTAGAGGTGTTCTAGTGGGGCCTACAGTTAAGACAGTCCTAGAGGTGTTCTAGTGGGGCCTTTAAGACAGTCCTAGAGGTGTTCTAGTGGGGCCTACAGTTAAGACAGTCCTAGAGGTGTTCTAGTGGGGCCTACAGTTAGTTAAGACAGTCCTAGAGGTGTTCTAGTGGGGCCTACAGTTAAGACAGTCCTAGAGGTGTTCTAGTGGGGCCTACAGTTAGTTAAGACAGTCCTAGAGGTGTTCTAGTGGGGCCTACAGTTAAGACAGTCCTAGAGGTGTTCTAGTGGGGCCTACAGTTAAGACAGTCCTTGAGATGTTGTAGTGGGGCCTACAGTTAGTTAAGACAGTCCTAGAGGTGTTCTAGTGGGGCCTACAGTTAAGACAGTCCTAGAGGTGTTCTAGTGGGGCCTACAGTTAAGACAGTCCTAGAGGTGTTCTAGTGGGGCCTACAGTTAAGACAGTCCTAGAGGTGTTCTAGTGGGGCCTACAGTTAGTTAAGACAGTCCTAGAGGTGTTCTAGTGGGGCCTACAGTTAAGACAGTCCTAGAGGTGTTCTAGTGGGGCCTACAGTTAAGACAGTCCTAGAGGTGTTCTAGTGGGGCCTACAGTTAGTTAAGACAGTCCTAGAGGTGTTCTAGTGGGGCCTACAGTTAAGACAGTCCTAGAGGTGTTCTAGTGGGGCCTACAGTTAAGACAGTCCTAGAGGTGTTCTAGTGGGGCCTACAGTTAAAGACAGTCCTAGAGGTGTTCTAGTGGGGCCTACAGTTAAGACAGTCCTAGAGGTGTTCTAGTGGGGCCTACAGTTACAGTCCTAGAGGTGTTCTAGTGGGGCCTACAGTTAAGACAGTCCTAGAGGTGTTCTAGTGGGGCCTACAGTTAAGACAGTCCTAGAGGTGTTCTAGTGGGGCCTACAGTTAAAGACAGTCCTAGAGGTGTTCTAGTGGGGCCTACAGTTAAGACAGTCCTAGAGGTGTTCTAGTGGGGCCTACAGTTAAGACAGTCCTAGGCTAGTGGGGCCTACAGTTAAAGACAGTCCTAGAGGTGTTCTAGTGGGGCCTACAGTTAAGACAGTCCTAGAGGTGTTCTAGTGGGGCCTACAGTTAGTTAAGACAGTCCTAGAGGTGTTCTAGTGGGGCCTACAGTTAAGACAGTCCTAGAGGTGTTCTAGTGGGGCCTACAGTTAAGACAGTCCTAGAGGTGTTCTAGTGGGGCCTACAGTTAAGACAGTCCTAGAGGTGTTCTAGTGGGGCCTACAGTTAAAGACAGTCCTAGAGGTGTTCTAGTGGGGCCTACAGTTAGTTAAGACAGTCCTAGAGGTGTTCTAGTGGGGCCTACAGTTAAGACAGTCCTAGAGGTGTTCTAGTGGGGCCTACAGTTACAGTCCTAGAGGTGTTCTAGTGGGGCCTACAGTTAAGACAGTCCTAGAGGTGTTCTAGTGGGGCCTACAGTTAGTTAAGACAGTCCTAGAGGTGTTCTAGTGGGGCCTACAGTTAGTTAAGACAGTCCTAGAGGTGTTCTAGTGGGGCCTACAGTTAAGACAGTCCGAGAGGTGTTCTAGTGGGGCCTACAGTTAAGACAGTCCTAGAGGTGTTCTAGTGGGGCCTACAGTTAGTTAAGACAGTCCTAGAGGTGTTCTAGTGGGGCCTACAGTTAGTTAAGACAGTCCTAGAGGTGTTCTAGTGGGGCCTACAGTTAGTTAAGACAGTCCTAGAGGTGTTCTAGTGGGGCCTACAGTTAGTTAAGACAGTCCTAGAGGTGTTCTAGTGGGGCCTACAGTTAGTTAAGACAGTCCTAGAGGTGTTCTAGTGGGGCCTACAGTTATAAGACAGTCCTAGAGATGTTCTAGTGGGGCCTACAGTTAAGACAGTCCGAGAGGTGTTCTCGTGGGGCCTACAGTGAGTTAAGACAGTCCTAGAGATGTTCTAGTGGGGCCTACAGTTAAGACAGTCCTAGAGGTGTTCTAGTGGGGCCTACAGTTAGTTAAGACAGTCCTAGAGGTGTTCTAGTGGGGCCTACAGTTAGTTAAGACAGCCCTAGAGGTGTTCTAGTGGGGCCTACAATTAGTTAAGACAGTCCTAGAGGTGTTCTAGTGGGGCCTACAGTTAAGACAGTCCTAGAGGTGTTCTAGTGGGGCCTACAGTTAGTTAAGACAGTCCTAGAGGTGTTCTAGTGACAGTCCTAGAGCCTACAGTTAAGACAGTCCTAGAGGTGTTCTAGTGGGGCCTACAGTTAAGACAGTCCTAGAGGTGTTCTAGTGGGGCCTACAGTTAAGACAGTCCTAGAGATGTTCTAGTGGGGCCTAGTTAAGACAGTCCTAGAGGTGTTCTAGTGGGGCCTACAGTTAAGACAGTCCTAGAGGTGTTCTAGTGGGGGCCTACAGTTAGTTAAGACAGTCCTAGAGGTGTTCTAGTGGGGCCTAGTTAAGACAGTCCTAGAGGTGTTCTAGTGGGGCCTACAGTTAGTTAAGACAGTCCTAGAGGTGTTCTAGTGGGGCCTACAGTTAGACAGTCCTAGAGACTAGTGGGGCCTAGTTAGGTGAGGTTTCTAGTGGGGCCTACAGTTAAGACAGTCCTAGAGGTGTTCTAGTGGGGCCTACAGTTAAGACAGTCCTAGAGGTGTTCTAGTGGGGCCTACAGTTAAGACAGTCCTAGAGGTGTTCTAGTGGGGCCTACAGTTAGTTAAGACAGTCCTAGAGGTGTTCTAGTGGGGCCTACAGTTAGTTAAGACAGTCCTAGAGGTGTTCTAGTGGGGCCTACAGTTAGTTAAGACAGTCCTAGAGGTGTTCTAGTGGGGCCTACAGTTAGTTAAGACAGTCCTAGAGGTGTTCTAGTGGGGCCTACAGTTAGTTAAGACAGTCCTAGAGGTGTTCTAGTGGGGCCTACAGTTAAGACAGTCCTTGAGATGTTGTAGTGGGGCCTACAGTTAGTTAAGACAGTCCTAGAGGTGTTCTAGTGGGGCCTACAGATAAGACAGTCCTAGAGATGTTGTAGTGGGGCCTACAGTTAAGACAGTCCTAGAGATGTTGTAGTGAGGCCTACAGTTAAGACGGTCCTAGAGGTGTTCTAATGGGGCCTACAGTTAGTTAAGACAGTCCTAGAGGTGTTCTAGTGGGGCCTACAGTTAAGACAGTCCTAGAGGTGTTCTAGTGGGGCCTACAGTTAGTTAAGACAGTCCTAGAGGTGTTCTAGTGGGGCCTACAGATAAGACAGTCCTAGAGATGTTGTAGTGGGGCCTACAGTTAAGACAGTCCTAGAGGTGTTCCAGTGGGGCCTACAGTTAGTTAAGACAGTCCTAGGGGTGTTCTAATGGGGCCTACAGTTAGTTAAGACAGTCCTAGAGGTGTACTAGTGGGGCCTACAGTTAGTTAAGACAGTCCTAGAGGTGTTCTAGTGGGGCCTACAGTTAGTTAAGACAGTCCTAGAGGTGTTCTAGTGGGGCCTACAGTTAAGACAGTCCTAGAGGTGTTCTAGTGGGGCCTACAGTTAAAGACAGTCCTAGAGGTGTTCTAGTGGGGCCTACAGTTAAGACAGTCCTAGAGGTGTTCTAGTGGGGCCTACAGTTAGTTAAGACAGTCCTAGAGGTGTTCTAGTGGGGCCTACAGATAAGACAGTCCTAGAGATGTTGTAGTGGGGCCTACAGTTAAGACAGTCCTAGAGGTGTTCCAGTGGGGCCTACAGTTAGTTAAGACAGTCCTAGGGGTGTTCTAATGGGGCCTACAGTTAGTTAAGACAGTCCTAGAGGTGTTCTAGTGGGGCCTACAGTTAGTTAAGACAGTCCTAGAGGTGTTCTAGTGGGGCCTACAAATTAAATTAAACAGTCCTAGAGGTGTTCTAGTGGGGCCTGTTGATCAGTCCTGATATCTCAAAGTGCCTACAGTTAGTGAAGACAGTCCTAGAGGTGTTCTAGTGGGGCCTACAGTTAAGACAGTCCTAGAGGTGTTCTAATGGGGCCTACAGTTAGTTAAGACAGTCCTAGAGGTGTTCTAGTGGGGCCTACAGTTAAGACAGTCCTAGAGATGTTGTAGTGGGGCCTACAGTTAAGACAGTCCTAGAGATGTTGTAGTGAGGCCTACAGTTAAGACGGTCCTAGAGGTGTTCTAATGGGGCCTACAGTTAGTTAAGACAGTTCTAGAGGTGTTCTAGTGGGGCCTACAGTTAGTTAAGACAGTCCTAGAGGTGTTCTAGTGGGGCCTACAGTTAAGACAGTCCTAGAGGTGTTCTAATGGGGCCTACAGTTAGTTAAGACAGTCCTAGAGGTGTTCTAGTGGGGCCTACAGTTAAGACAGTCCTAGAGGTGTTCTAGTGGGGCCTACAGTTAGTTAAGACAGTCCTAGAGGTGTTCTAGTGGGGCCTACAGTTAAGACAGTCCTAGAGGTGTTCTAGAGGGGCCTTCAGTTAAGACCGTCCGAGATGTGTTCTAGTGGGGCCTACAGTTAAGACAGTCCTAGAGGTGTTCCAGTGGGGCCTACAGTTAGTTAAGACAGTCCTAGGGGTGTTCTAATGGGGCCTACAGTTAGTTAAGACAGTCCTAGAGGTGTACTAGTGGGGCCTACAGTTAGTTAAGACAGTCCTAGAGGTGTTCTAGTGGGGCCTACAGTTAGTTAAGACAGTCCTAGAGGTGTTCTAGTGGGGCCTACAGTTAGTTAAGACAGTCCTAGAGGTGTTCTAGTGGGGCCTACAGATAAGACAGTCCTAGAGATGTTGTAGTGGGGCCTACAGTTAAGACAGTCCTAGAGGTGTTCTAGAGGGGCCTTCAGTTAAGACAGTCCTAGAGGTGTTCTAGTGGGGCCTACAGTTAAGACAGTCCTAGAGGTGTTCCAGTGGGGCCTACAGTTAGTTAAGACAGTCCTAGGGGTGTTCTAATGGGGCCTACAGTTAGTTAAGACAGTCCTAGAGGTGTTCTAGTGGGGCCTACAGTTAGTTAAGACAGTCCTAGAGGTGTTCTAGTGGGGCCTACAGTTAGTTAAGACAGTCCTAGAGGTGTTCTAGTGGGGCCTACAGTTAAGACAGTCCTAGAGGTGTTCTAATGGGGCCTACAGTTAGTTAAGACAGTCCTAGAGGTGTTCTAGTGGGGCCTACAGTTAGTTAAGACAGTCCTAGAGGTGTTCTAGTGGGGCCTACAGTTAAGACAGTCCTAGAGGTGTTCTAGTGGGGCCTACAGTTAGTTAAGACAGTCCTAGAGGTGTTCTAGTGGGGCCTACAGTTAAGACAGTCCTAGAGGTGTTCTAGTGGGGCCTACAGTTAGTTAAGACAGTCCTAGAGGTGTTCTAGTGGGGCCTACAGTTTGTTAAGACAGTTCTAGAGGTGTTCTATTGGGGCCTACAGTTAGTTAAGACAGTCCTAGAGGTGTTCTAGTGGGGCCTACAGTTAAGACAGTCCTAGAGGTGTTCTAATGGGGCCTACAGTTAGTTAAGACAGTCCTAGAGGTGTTCTAGTGGGGCCTACAGTTAAGACAGTCCTAGAGGTGTTCTAGAGGGGCCTTCAGTTAAGACCGTCCGAGATGTGTTCTAGTGGGGCCTACAGTTAAGACAGTCCTAGAGGTGTTCCAGTGGGGCCTACAGTTAGTTCAGACAGTCCTAGAGGTGTTCTAGTGGGGCCTACAGTTAGTTAAGACAGTCCTAGAGGTGTTCTAGTGGGGCCTACAGTTAGTTAAGACAGTCCTAGAGGTGTTCTAGTGGGGCCTACAGTTAGTTAAGACAGTCCTAGAGGTGTTCTAGTGGGGCCTACAGTTAGTTAAGACAGTCCTAGAGGTGTTCTAGTGGGGCCTACAGTTTGTTAAGACAGTTCTAGAGGTGTTCTAGTGGGGCCTACAGTTAAGACAGTCCTTGAGATGTTGTAGTGGGGCCTACAGTTAGTTAAGACAGTCCTAGAGGTGTTCTAGTGGGGCCTACAGATAAGACAGTCCTAGAGATGTTGTAGTGGGGCCTACAGTTAAGACAGTCCTAGAGATGTTGTAGTGAGGCCTACAGTTAAGACAGTCCTAGAGGTGTTGTAGTGGGGCCTACAGTTAAGACAGTCCTAGAGATGTTGTCGTGAGGCCTACAGTTAAGACGGTCCTAGAGGTGTTCTAATGGGGCCTACAGTTAGTTAAGACAGTTCTAGAGGTGTTCTAGTGGGGCCTACAATTAGTTAAGACAGTCCTAGAGGTGTTCTAGTGGGGCCTACAGTTAAGACCATCCTAGAGGTGTTCTAATGGGGCCTACAGTTAGTTAAGACAGTTCTAGAGGTGTTCTATTGGGGCCTACAGTTAGTTAAGACAGTCCTAGAGGTGTTCTAGTGGGGCCTACAGTTAAGACAGTCCTAGAGGTGTTCTAATGGGGCCTACAGTTAGTTAAGACAGTCCTAGAGGTGTTCTAGTGGGGCCTACAGTTAAGACAGTCCTAGAGGTGTTCTAGTGGGGCCTACAGTTAGTTAAGACAGTCCTAGAGGTGTTCTAGTGGGGCCTTCAGTTAAGACCGTCCGAGAGGTGTTCTAGTGGGGCCTACAGTTAAGACAGTCCTAGAGGTGTTCCAGTGGGGCCTACAGTTAGTTAAGACAGTCCTAGGGGTGTTCTAATGGGGCCTACAGTTAGTTAAGACAGTCCTAGAGGTGTTCTAGTGGGGCCTGCAGTTAGTTAAGACGGCCCTAGAGGTGTTCTAGTGGGGCCTACAATTAGTTAAGACAGTCCTAGAGGTGTTCTAGTGGGGCCTACAGTTAAGACCATCCTAGAGGTGTTCTAATGGGGCCTACAGTTAGTTAAGACAGTTCTAGAGGTGTTCTATTGGGGCCTACAGTTAGTTAAGACAGTCCTAGAGGTGTTCTAGTGGGGCCTACAGTTAAGACAGTCCTAGAGGTGTTCTAATGGGGCCTACAGTTAGTTAAGACAGTCCTAGAGGTGTTCTAGTGGGGCCTACAGTTAAGACAGTCCTAGAGGTGTTCTAGTGGGGCCTACAGTTAGTTAAGACAGTCCTAGAGGTGTTCTAGTGGGGCCTACAGTTTGTTAAGACAGTTCTAGAGGTGTTCTATTGGGGCCTACAGTTAGTTAAGACAGTCCTAGAGGTGTTCTAGTGGGGCCTACAGTTAAGACAGTCCTAAAGGTGTTCTAATGGGGCCTACAGTTAGTTAAGACAGTCCTAGAGGTGTTCTAGTGGGGCCTACAGTTAAGACAGTCCTAGAGGTGTTCTAGAGGGGCCTTCAGTTAAGACCGTCCGAGATGTGTTCTAGTGGGGCCTACAGTTAAGACAGTCCTAGAGGTGTTCCAGTGGGGCCTACAGTTAGTTAAGACAGTCCTAGGGGTGTTCTAATGGGGCCTACAGTTAGTTAAGACAGTCCTAGAGGTGTACTAGTGGGGCCTACAGTTAGTTAAGACAGTCCTAGAGGTGTTCTAGTGGGGCCTACAGTTAGTTAAGACAGTCCTAGAGGTGTTCTAGTGGGGCCTACAGTTTGTTAAGACAGTTCTAGAGGTGTTCTAGTGGGGCCTACAGTTAAGACAGTCCTTGAGATGTTGTAGTGGGGCCTACAGTTAGTTAAGACAGTCCTAGAGGTGTTCTAGTGGGGCCTACAGATAAGACAGTCCTAGAGATGTTGTAGTGGGGCCTACAGTTAAGACAGTCCTAGAGGTGTTCTAGAGGGGCCTTCAGTTAAGACCGTCCGAGATGTGTTCTAGTGGGGCCTACAGTTAAGACAGTCCTAGAGGTGTTCTAGTGGGGCCTACAGTTAGTTAAGACAGTCCTAGAGGTGTTCTAGTGGGGCCTACAGTTTGTTAAGACAGTTCTAGAGGTGTTCTAGTGGGGCCTACAGTTAAGACAGTCCTTGAGATGTTGTAGTGGGGCCTACAGTTAGTTAAGACAGTCCTAGAGGTGTTCTAGTGGGGCCTACAGATAAGACAGTCCTAGAGATGTTGTAGTGGGGCCTACAGTTAAGACAGTCCTAGAGATGTTGTAGTGAGGCCTACAGTTAAGACAGTCCTAGAGGTGTTCTAGTGGGGCCTACAGTTAGTTAAGACAGTCCTAGAGGTGTTCTAGTGGGGCCTACAGTTAGTTAAGACAGTCCTAGAGGTGTTCTAGTGGGGCCTACAGTTAGTTAAGACAGTCCTAGAGGTGTTCTAGTGGGGCCTACAGTTTGTTAAGACAGTTCTAGAGGTGTTCTAGTGGGGCCTACAGTTAAGACAGTCCTTGAGATGTTGTAGTGGGGCCTACAGTTAGTTAAGACAGTCCTAGAGGTGTTCTAGTGGGGCCTACAGATAAGACAGTCCTAGAGATGTTGTAGTGGGGCCTACAGTTAAGACAGTCCTAGAGATGTTGTAGTGAGGCCTACAGTTAAGACAGTCCTAGAGGTGTTCTAGTGGGGCCTACAGTTAAGACAGTCCTAGAGATGTTGTCGTGAGGCCTACAGTTAAGACGGTCCTAGAGGTGTTCTAATGGGGCCTACAGTTAGTTAAGACAGTTCTAGAGGTGTTCTAGTGGGGCCTACAGTTAGTTAAGACAGTCCTAGAGGTGTTCTAGTGGGGCCTACAGTTAAGACAGTCCTAGAGGTGTTCTAGTGGGGCCTACAGTTAGTTAAGACAGTCCTAGAGGTGTTCTAGTGGGGCCTACAGTTAGTTAAGACAGTCCTAGAGGTGTTCTAGTGGGGCCTACAGTTAAGACAGTCCTAGAGGTGTTCTAATGGGGCCTACAGTTAGTTAAGACAGTCCTAGAGGTGTTCTAGTGGGGCCTACAGTTAAGACAGTCCTAGAGGTGTTCTAGTGGGGCCTACAGTTAGTTAAGACAGTCCTAGAGGTGTTCTAGTGGGGCCTTCAGTTAAGACCGTCCGAGAGGTGTTCTAGTGGGGCCTACAGTTAAGACAGTCCTAGAGGTGTTCCAGTGGGGCCTACAGTTAGTTAAGACAGTCCTAGGGGTGTTCTAATGGGGCCTACAGTTAGTTAAGACAGTCCTAGAGGTGTTCTAGTGGGGCCTACAGTTAGTTAAGACGGCCCTAGAGGTGTTCTAGTGGGGCCTACAATTAGTTAAGACAGTCCTAGAGGTGTTCTAGTGGGGCCTACAGTTAAGACAGTCCTAGAGGTGTTCTAATGGGGCCTACAGTTAGTTAAGACAGTCCTAGAGGTGTTCTAGTGGGGCCTACAGTTAGTTAAGACAGTCCTAGAGGTGTTCTAGTGGGGCCTACAGTTAAGACAGTCCTAGAGGTGTTCTAATGGGGCCTACAGTTAGTTAAGACAGTCCTAGAGGTGTTCTAGTGGGGCCTACAGTTAAGACAGTCCTAGAGGTGTTCTAGTGGGGCCTACAGTTAGTTAAGACAGTCCTAGAGGTGTTCTAGTGGGGCCTACAGTTTGTTAAGACAGTTCTAGAGGTGTTCTAGTGGGGCCTCAGTTAGTTAAGACAGTCCTAGAGGTGTTCTAGTGGGGCCTACAGTTAAGACAGTCCTAGAGGTGTTCTAGTGGGGCCTACAGTTAGTTAAGACAGTCCTAGAGGTGTTCTAGTGGGGCCTACAGTTAAGACAGTCCTAGAGGTGTTCTAGAGGGGCCTTCAGTTAAGACCGTCCGAGATGTGTTCTAGTGGGGCCTACAGTTAAGACAGTCCTAGAGGTGTTCCAGTGGGGCCTACAGTTAGTTAAGACAGTCCTAGGGGTGTTCTAATGGGGCCTACAGTTAGTTAAGACAGTCCTAGAGGTGTTCTAGTGGGGCCTACAGTTAGTTAAGACAGTCCTAGAGGTGTTCTAGTGGGGCCTACAGTTAGTTAAGACAGTCCTAGAGGTGTTCTAGTGGGGCCTACAGTTTGTTAAGACAGTTCTAGAGGTGTTCTAGTGGGGCCTACAGTTAAGACAGTCCTTGAGATGTTGTAGTGGGGCCTACAGTTAGTTAAGACAGTCCTAGAGGTGTTCTAGTGGGGCCTACAGATAAGACAGTCCTAGAGATGTTGTAGTGGGGCCTACAGTTAAGACAGTCCTAGAGATGTTGTAGTGAGGCCTACAGTTAAGACAGTCCTAGAGGTGTTCTAGTGGGGCCTACAGATAAGACAGTCTTAGAGATGTTGTAGTGTGGCCTACAGTTAAGACAGTCCTAGAGATGTTGTAGTGAGGCCTACAGTTAAGACAGTCCTAGAGGTGTTCTAGTGGGGCCTACAGATAAGACAGTCCTAGAGATGTTGTAGTGGAGCCTACAGTTAAGACAGTCCTAGAGGTGTTCTAGTGGGGCCTACAGTTAAGACAGTCCTAGAGGTGTTCTAGTGGGGCCTACAGTTAGTTAAGACAGTCCTAGAGATGTTCTAGTGGGGCCTACAGTTAGTTAAGACAGTCCTAGAGGTGTTCTAGTGGGGCCTACAGTTAGTTAAGACAGTCCTAGAGGTGTACTAGTGGGGCCTACAGTTAGTTAAGACAGTCCTAGAGGTGTTCTAGTGGGGCCTACAGTTAGTTAAGACAGTCCTAGAGGTGGTCTAGTGGGGCCTACAGTTAGTTAAGACAGTCCTAGAGGTGTTCTAGAGGGGCCTACATTTAAGACAGTCCTAGAGGTGTTCTAGAGGGGCCTACAGTTAAGACAGTCCTAGAGGTGTTCTAGTGGGCCCTACAGTTAGTTAAGACAGTCCTAGAGGTGTTCTAGTGGGCTCTACAGTTAGTTAAGACAGTCCTATTGGTGGTCTAGTGGGGCCTACAGTTAAGACAGTCCGAGAGGTGTTCTCGTGGGGCCTACAGTGAGTTAAGACAGTCTGAGAGGTGTTCTAGTGGGGCCTACAGTTAAGACAGTCCTAGAGGTGTTCTAGTGGGGCCTACAGTGAGTTAAGACAGTCTGAGAGGTGTTCTAGTGGGGCCTACAGTTAAGACAGTCCTAGAGGTGTTCTAGTGGGGCCTACAGTTAAGACAGTCCTAGAGGTGTACTAGTGGGGCCTACAGTTAAGACAGTCCTAGAAATGTTGTAGTGGGGCCTACAGATAAGACAGTTCTAGAGGTGTTCTAGTGGGGCCTACAGTTAAGACAGTCCTAAAGGTGATCTAGTGGGCCCTACAGTTAGTTAAGACAGTCCTAGAGATGTTCTAGTGGGGCCTACAGTTAAGACAGTCATAGAGGTGTTCTAGTGGGGCCTACAGTTAAGACTGTCCTAGAGGTGTTCTAGTGGGGCCTACAGTTAAGACAGTCCTAGAGGTGTTCTAGAGGGGCCTACAGTTAAGACAGTCCTAGAGGTGTTCTAGTGGGGCCTACAGTTAAGACAGTCCGAGAGGTGTTCTAGTGGGGCCTACAGTTAGTTAAGACAGTCCTAGAGGTGTTCTAGTGGGGCCTACAGTTAGTTAAGACAGTCCTAGAGGTGGTCTAGTGGGGCCTACAGTTAGTTAAGACAGTCCTAGAGGTGTTCTAGTGGGGCCTACAGTTAAGACAGTCCTAGAGGTGTTCTAGAGGGGCCTACAGTTAAGACAGTCCTAGAGGTGTTCTATTCGGCCCTACAGTTAGTTAAGACAGTCCTAGAGGTGTTCTAGTGGGCCCTACAGTTAGTTAAGACAGTCCTAGAGGTGGTCTAGTGGGGCCTACAGTTAAGACAGTCCGAGAGGTGTTCTCGTGGGGCCTACAGTGAGTTAAGACAGTCTGAGAGGTGTTCTAGTGGGGCCTACAGTTAAGACAGTCCTAGAGGTGTTCTAGTGGGGCCTACAGTTAAGACAGTCCTAGAGGTGTACTAGTGGGGCCTACAGTTAAGACAGTCCTAGAGATGTTGTAGTGGGGCCAACAGATAAGACAGTTCTAGAGGTGTTCTAGTGGGGCCTACAGTTAAGACAGTCCTAGAGGTGATCTAGTGGGGTCTACAGTTAGTTAAGACAGTCCTAGAGGTGTACTAGTGGGGCCTACAGTTAAGACAGTCTTAGAGATGTTGTAGTGGGGCCTATGTAGATAATTTGGAGTTCCATTTGGGGCAGAATAATATTAGTGTATCTCAGAAAAAAAAACATTAGTATTACTTCTACTGTCAGATGACCAATACATGTGATCATGTTTTTATCTATCAGTCTATCAAGGCGTTCTATCTGCTCATTAACACCAGTAAATGATAGCTCTTTTTGATTTCTCTAACGGTTTGTCTCTGGCATCGTAATTGATTCATCATCTCAAGCGTCATCCTGATATCATTACTGTAACTGTTTTGGTGCGTTTCCAGTTCGGTTTTTATCCTGGTCATTTAAAACTTCTGTTTGTTTTGCTCTAGTGTCTTGGACTGGGCGTAATGGTTTGTTTTGCTGTAGTGTCTTGGACTGGGCGTAATGGTTTGTTTTGCTGTAGTGTCTTGGACTGGGCGTAATGGTTTGTTTTTCTCTGGTGTCTTGGACTGGGCGTAATGGTTTGTTTTGCTCTGGTGTCTTGGACTGGGCGTAATGGTTTGTTTTGCTGTAGTGTCTTGGACTGGGCGTAATGGTTTGTTTTGCTGTAGTGTCTTGGACTGGGCGTAATGGTTTGTTTTGCTGTGGTGTCTTGGACTGGGCGTAATGGTTTGTTTTTCTCTGGTGTCTTGGACTGGGCGTAATGGTTTGTTTTGCTCTGGTGTCTTGGACTGGGCGTAATGGTTTGTTTTGCTCTGGTGTCTTGGACTGGGCGTAATGGTTTGTTTTGCTGTAGTGTCTTGGACTGGGCGTAATGGTTTGTTTTGCTGTAGTGTCTTGGACTGGGCGTAATGGTTTGTTTTGCTCTAGTGTCTTGGACTGGGCGTAATGGTTTGTTTTGCTGTAGTGTCTTGGACTGGGCGTAATGGTTTGTTTTGCTCTGGTGTCTTGGACTGGGCGTAATGGTTTGTTTTGCTCTGGTGTCTTGGACTGGGCGTAATGGTTTGTTTTGCTCTAGTGTCTTGGACTGGGCGTAATGGTTTGTTTTGCTCTGGTGTCTTGGACTGGGCGTAATGGTTTGTTTTGCTCTGGTGTCTTGGACTGGGCGTAATGGTTTGTTTTGCTCTGGTGTCTTGGACTGGGCGTAATGGTTTGTTTTGCTGTAGTGTCTTGGACTGGGCGTAATGGTTTGTTTTGCTCTGGTGTCTTGGACTGGGCGTAATGGTTTGTTTTGCTGTAGTGTCTTGGACTGGGCGTAATGGTTTGTTTTGCTGTAGTGTCTTGGACTGGGCGTAATGGTTTGTTTTGCTCTAGTGTCTTGGACTGGGCGTAATGGTTTGTTTTGCTGTAGTGTCTTGGACTGGGCGTAATGGTTTGGTTTGCTCTGGTGTCTTGGACTGGGCGTAATGGTTCGTTTTGCTCTGGTGTCTTGGACTGGGCGTAATGGTTTGTTTTGCTGTAGTGTCTTGGACTGGGCGTAATGGTTTGTTTTGCTGTAGTGTCTTGGACTGGGCGTAATGGTTTGTTTTGCTCTGGTGTCTTGGACTGGGCGTAATGGTTTGTTTTGCTGTAGTGTCTTGGACTGGGCGTAATGGTTTGTTTTGCTGTAGTGTCTTGGACTGGGCGTAATGGTTTGTTTTGCTCTGGTGTCTTGGACTGGGCGTAATGGTTTGTTTTGCTGTAGTGTCTTGGACTGGGCGTAATGGTTTGGTTTGCTGTAGTGTCTTGGACTGGGCGTAATGGTTTGTTTTGCTGTAGTGTCTTGGACTGGGCGTAATGGTTTGGTTTGCTGTAGTGTCTTGGACTGGGCGTAATGGTTTGTTTTGCTCTGGTGTCTTGGACTGGGCGTAATTGTTTATATTTCTGTAGTGTCTTGGACATGATTGAGTTTTAAAACTGAATGATTTCAGTCAAGACTTCAATACCCTAAGCTTAACTTCTACTTTCTCTGCTTGTTTTCGCAGAATGATAATACCAGCCATGTTGCCTTTTGTTCTAATTGACATGATAGAATATAATATATATATATATATATATATATATATATAGCTAGCTTTGGCATGGAGCTTGGCTGAGTGTAAAATATAAACTTGTGTTGAGTTTGAGAAAACGACATAGATGCTGAACTCTACAGAGATGAGGTGCATCTTTCCTGGTGGTTCTCATAGTTTAACGCAGGGGAGAAGGACTACCCCCTTTCATAGAAGACACGGAAGTTCAAGGCTGACAGAGGTACGCAGGCATTGTTTACAGAAAACAGGATCCCTCGTTATAGTGAATTGAAAAATGTCAATATTTTTGGTTAGTCTTCATGCAAATAAAAATGTAAACAAATCTTAGACAAATATGGTACCAATAATTGATTCCAATTCACCAGATGTCCTTGAACCGATTGTTGCTCATGAGAGCCTGCAGTACCCCCGGTCGGCCTTCCACTTGAGTTACTCAATGAGAGGGGGCAGCACTGAGCTTAGCCTGCATCGTCACTTCCTAGAGTGGCTCAACCTGCGCATGTCGTCTCCATGAGACGCCATCTTAACCAACTTCAGGGTGCTATTGAGTCTTCAGATAGGAATGAATGGTGTCAAGTGATCGATGGCTTTGTCCATTCATATATACAGTCATGGGTAGCCTAGTGGTTAGAGTGTAGAGGTGGCAGGGTAGCCTAGTGGTTAGAGTGTAGAGGTGGCAGGGTAGCCTAGTGGTTAGAGTGTAGAGGAGGCAGGGTAGCCTAGTGGTTAGAGTGTAGAGGAGGCAGGGTAGCCTAGTGGTTAGAGTGTAGAGGAGGCAGGGTAGCCTAGTGGTTAGAGTGTAGAGGTGGCAGGGTAGCCTAGTGGTTAGAGTGTAGAGGAGGCAGGTAGCCTAGTGGTTAGAGTGTAGAGGAGGCAGGGTAGCCTAGTGGTTAGAGTGTAGAGGTGGCAGGGTAGCCTAGTGGTTAGAGTGTAGAGGAGGCAGGGTAGCCTAGTGGTTAGAGTGTAGAGGAGGCAGGGTAGCCTAGTGGTTAGAGTGTAGAGGAGGCAGGGTAGCCTAGTGGTTAGAGTGTAGAGGTGGCAGGGTAGCCTAGTGGTTAGAGTGTAGAGGAGGCAGGTAGCCTAGTGGTTAGAGTGTAGAGGAGGCAGGGTAGCCTAGTGGTTAGAGTGTAGAGGTGGCAGGGTAGCCTAGTGGTTAGAGTGTAGAGGAGGTAGGTAGTCTAGTGGTTAGAGTGTAGAGGAGGCAGGTAGCCTAGTGGTTAGAGTGTAGAGGTGGCAGGGTAGCCTAGTGGTTAGAGTGTAGAGGTGGCAGGGTAGCCTAGTGGTTAGAGCGTTGGACTAGTAACCGAAAGGTTGCAAGTTCAAATCCCCGAGCTGACAAGGTACAACATCTGTCGTTCTGCCCCTGAACAGGCAGTTAACCCACTGTTCCTAGGCCATCATTGAAAATAAGAATTTGTTCTTAACTGACTTGCCTAGTAAAATAAATAAATGTGTTTAATAAGAGAGAGGTAGAAAGTGCAATACAGCATTCTGCCATCTTTGCAGGCCAAGATTTGTGTTACTTTATTTTCTATCCAATTGGATGTATGAGTCTACAAGAGTATACAGGCAGACACTAGTATTCCACTTGTATTTTTCAGAAGGTATTTCATCTATAAAGGCCCGAGGGGATGTGGTATACGGCCATTATATCACAAACCCCCAAGGTGCCTTATTTCCATTATAAACTGGTTACCAACGTAATAAGAGCAGTGAAAACAAATGTTTTTTCATACCCGTAATATACGGTCTGATATGCCACAGCGGTCAGCCAATCAGCATTCAGGGCCCAGTTTATAAATCTGAATATATAATGGGAGCTATATCTTTAATCTACACTGAGCATACCAAACCTTAGAAACACCTTCGTAATATTGAGTTATACACCCCCAACTTGTGTCAAGTTGGCTGGATGTGCTTTGGGTGGTGGACCATTACTGATACACAGGGGAAACTGTCAAGCATGAAAAACCTAGCAGCGTTGCAGTTCGTGACACACTCAAAGCAGTGCCCCTGGTCACCTACGACCCCCAACGCCCCTATCTCCGCCCCCATCTCCGCCCCCATCTCCGCCCCCATCTCCCCAGTTCAATAGGTACTTACTGTATATCTTTCGTCTTGCCCATTCACCCTCTGAATGGCAAACATACACAATCCATGTCTCCATTGTCTCATGATGTAAAAATCCTTCTTTAACCCGTCACCTCTCCTTCATCTACACTGAATGAAGTGGATTTAACAGGTGACATCAATAAGAGATCACGGTTTTCACCTGGTCCGTCTGTTAAAGAAAGAGCAGGTGTTCTTAATGTTTTGTACACTCAGTGTATCGCGGAGAAATGTCTTTATTATATAATGATATAACAATGTTATCATGACCAATGCACCATTATCAAAATATAAACTGAGAAATGAAAATGTTTACTTTCAAATATTGGTATGACTGACAATGTGCTGTCAGTCATCCTACAATGTGCTGTCAGTCATCCTACAATGTGTTGTCAGTCATCCTACAATGTGTTGTCAGTCATCCTACAATGTGCTGTCATCCATCCTACAATGTGCTGTCAGTCATCCTACAATGTGCTGTCAGTCATCCTACAATGTGTTGTCATCCTACAATGTGTTGTCGGTCATCCTACAATGTGCTGTCAGTCATCCATCCTACAATGTGTTGTCAGTCATCCTACAATGTGCTGTCAGTCAGTCATCCTACAATGTGCTGTCAGTCATCCTACAATGTGCTGTCAGTCATCCATCCTACAATGTGTTGTCAGTCATCCTACAATGTGCTGTCAGTCAGTCATCCTACAATGTGTTGTCGGTCATCCTACAATGTGTTGTCAGTCATCCTACAATGTGTTGTCATCCTACAATGTGCTGTCAGTCTTCCATCCTACAATGTGTTGTCAGTCATCCTACAATGTGTTGTCAGTCATCCTACAATGTGTTGTCAGTCATCCATCCTACAATGTGCTGTCAGTCATCCATCCTACAATGTGCTGTCAGTCATCCATCCTACAATGTGCTGTCAGTCATCATACAATGTGTTGTCAGTCATCCTACAGTGTTGTCAGTCATCCTACAATGTGTTGTCGGTCATCCTACAATGTGTTGTCGGTCATCCTACAATGTGTTGTCAGTCATCTTACAATGTGTTGTCATCCTACAATGTGTTGTCAGTCATCCTACAATGTGCTGTCAGTCATCCTACAGTGTGTTGTCAGTCATCCTACAATGTGTTGTCGGTCATCCTACAATGTGTTGTTAGTCATCCTACTATGTGCTGTCAGTCATCCTACAATGTGTTGTCAGTCATCCTACAATGTGTTGTCGGT
>NC_060179.1:4604068-4716568 GCF_021184085.1 Oncorhynchus gorbuscha | reverse complement strand
TGTGGTGCCATTCATCTGCCACCATCACCTCATGTTTCAGTATGATAATGCACGGCCCCATGTTGCAAGGACCTTGTAACACAATTCCTGGATGCTGAAAATGTCCCAGTTCTTTCATGGCCTGCATGCTCACCAGACATGTCACTTATTAAGCATGTTTGGTGTGGATGGACGTTTACGACGTGTACGACAGCGTGTTCCAGTTCCCGCCAATATCCAGCAACTTCACACAGCCATTGGAGAGGAGTGGGGACAACATTCCACAGGCCACAATCAACAGCCTGATCAACTCTGTGCGAAGGAGACGTGTCTCGCTGCATGAGGCGAATGGTGGTCACACCAGATACTGACTGGTTCTCTGATCCACACCAGATACTGACTGGTTCTCTGAGTCACACCAGATACTGACTGGTTCTCTGATCCACACCAGATACTGACTGGTTCTCTGATCCACACCAGATACTGACTGGTTCTCTGATCCACACCAGATACTGACTGGTTCTCTGATCCACACCAGATACTGACTGGTGTTCTGATCCACACCAGATACTGACTGGTTTTCTGATCCACACCAGATACTGACTGGTTTTCTGATCCACACCAGATACTCACTGGTTTTCTGTTCCACACCAGATACTGACTGGTTTTCTGTTCCACGCCAGATACTGACTGGTTCTCTGATCCACACCAGATACTGACTGGTTTTCTGATCCACACCAGATACTGACTGGTTTTCTGTTCCACACCAGATACTGACTGGTTTTCTGATCCACACCAGATACTGACTGGTTTTCTGTTCCACGCCAGACACTGACTGTTTTTCTGATCCACACCAGATACTGACTGGTTTTCTGTTCCACGCCAGACACTGACTGGTTTTCTGATCCACACCAGATACTAACTGGGTTTCTGATCCACACCAGATACTGACTGGGTTTCTGATCCACACCAGATACTGACTGGGTTTCTGATCCACACCAGATACTGACTGGTTTTCTGTTCCACGCCAGACACTGACTGGTTTTCTGATCCACACCCCTACCTTTTTCTAATGTATCTGTGACCAACAGATGCATATCTGTATTCCCAGTCATGTGAAATCCATAGATTAGGGCAAAATGTATTTATTTCAATTGACTGATTGCCTTATATGAACTGTAACTCAGTAAAATCTTTGAAATTGTAGCATTTATATTTTTGTTCATGTATGTTGAACAACACAACAACTTTTCGGCATGCTTAGTTATTTCTGTATAGCAAAAGAAATGGAAGACAAAGTTGGCTCTTTTACACAGGGTGTCAAAGGGAAAGAATGTTTGTTTTCCGTAACGCACAGCACGCATAAAGCAACTATTTCTGTCTTACAATCTCTCTCCACCAGGTGTAGCACTTCACTCATCCTTTAAAAACTAGAAATGGACAGTGACGGGGGTAAGGAGGGGATACCTAGTCATTTTTTGCATCATCATTGCATGCGATCATCCTTCTCAAAGCCGCTGTTTGCTTCTAAGATCACTTTAGCACCGCCCTAAAAAACAGATTCAAATTCGACACAAACCTTCCAATAGGTATGTAATGGCACATTATATAAACTCTTTATAGTGTTTCATTCACATTTTAGATGCGATAAGGTGATAAGTTGGACTGATCGAGTGAAAAAAAGCAATTTTCCCACCTGACATCTCTCCTTCTCACTATCACGCATTAGTTTCGCTTCCCCACCTGCCATTTTTTTAAAGACCCGACGGGGCTCATTGCCTTGTTGAATTATGCAGAAACAGGCAGCGTGAGGGTCATGTAATTGATTATGTTTGAAAAGGGGAGAAAATGTGCTTTACAATAGTATTGACATTACAGTTGATCTGGAAGTATTACGTTTTTGAGGCGCTAAAATAAGGGCGATGTACGAGTTTACATTAACTAGGTTGAAAAACGTCCGCGTGTAAACATTCAGTGGACGAGCTATTTTGAAAATATGACTATATTAAATTTATGCACAATGCTGGGAATATTTATTTGTAGATTACAATTTTAATGGTTTGGCATTATAAGAAGTTGTGTGAAAATATATTTAGACATTTTCATGGATAACATTAGCATAATGTTTTCTGTTAGAGAGTGGAGAGAAAGGAGAGGAGGAAGACTGGATAGAAAGAAGAGTGAAGGAAACAGAGGAGGAAAGGTAAAGATATGATTACAAAGCCTGCCAATTTATTATTCCAAACAATGTTTGAGATAAAATACAAAAATGAGGCAAGCAATGGGAATCTGATAACCGAAGTATTATATCTAATAGTGTACTATTTATTATTAAAGATTGGATTAGAAGAAGGAAAGATTAAGGGAGTAAAAAGAGTGAAGTGAGGAGAGTGTGGAAGAGTGAGGTGGAAAGGTGAAGAGAAGGAAAGGAAGAAAGAGCAGGAAGACGATTGGAGAAAGAGCAGGAAGACGATTGGAGAAAGAGCAGGAAGACGATTGGAGGAAGAGCAGGAAGACGATTGGATAAAGAGCAGAAAGACGATTGGAGAAAGAGCAGGAAGATGATTGGAGAAAGAGCAGAAAGACGATTGGATAAAGAGCAGGAAGACGATTGGAGAAAGAGCAGGAAGACGATTGGATAAAGAGCAGGAAGACGATTGGATAAAGAGCAGAAAGACGATTGGAGAAAGAGCAGGAAGACGATTGGAGGAAGAGCAGGAAGACGATTGGAGGAAGAGCAGGAAGACGATTGGATAAAGAGCAGAAAGACGATTCGAGAAAGAGCAGGAAGACAATTGGAGAAAGAGCAGAAAGACGATTGGATAAAGAGCAGGAAGACGATTGGAGAAAGAGCAGGAAGACGATTGGATAAAGAGCAGAAAGACGATTGGAGAAAGAGCAGGAAGACGATTGGAGGAAGAGCAGGAAGACGATTGGATAAAGAGCAGAAAGACGATTGAAGAAAGAGCAGGAAGACGATTGGATAAAGAGCAGGAAGACGATTGGATAAAGAGCAGGAAGACGATTGAAGAAAGAGCAGGAAGACGATTGGATAAAGAGCAGGAAGACGATTGGATAAAGAGCAGGAAGACGATTGGATAAAGAGCAGAAAGACGATTGGAGAAAGAGCAGGAAGACGATTGGATAAAGAGCAGAAAGACGATTGGAGAAAGAGCAGGAAGACGATTGGAGAAAGAGCAGGAAGACGATTGGAGGAAGAGCAGGAAGACGATTGGAGAAAGAGCAGAAAGACGATTGGAGAAAGAGCAGGAAGACGATTGGAGAAAGAGCAGGAAGACGATTGGAGAAAGAGCAGAAAGACGATTGGAGAAAGAGCAGGAAGACGATTGGAGAAAGAGCAGAAAGACAATTGGAGAAAGAGCAGGAAGACGATTGGAGAAAGAGCAGAAAGACGATTGGAGAAAGAGCAGGAAGACGATTGGAGAAAGAGCAGAAAGACGATTGGAGAAAGAGCAGGAAGACGATTGGAGAAAGAGCAGGAAGACGATTGGAGAAAGAGCAGGAAGACGATTGGAGAAAGAGCAGGAAGACGATTGGAGAAAGAGCAGGAAGACGATTGGAGAAAGAGCAGAAAGATGATTGGAGAAAGAGCAGGAAGACGAGTGAAGAAAGAGCAGGAAGACGATTGGAGAAAGAGCAGGAAGACAAAGTCGTGGCCTTTTCTGCCGACCACACTTTGTTTTTGCATTATGTAAACCAAATTGAACATGTTTAATTAATTATTTGAGGCTAAATTGATTTTATTGATGTATTATATTAAGTTGAAATAATTGTTCATTCAGTAAACCAAAAAAATAGTTGTCCGATTAATCGGTATCAAACTCATTTTTTTGATCCTCCAATAATCGGTATCGGTATCGGCGTTGAAAAATCATAATCGGTCGACCTCTAATGTCCAAACCAAAGTAAAAAATGCTCTTTGCAGTGGGACGTGATTGGCTTAGGTTGTCCTGCCCACATCATTCATAACACGACCAGAACAGCTTTGGATATGATTCCTCTTGATGTTGAGTACCTGCTCACAAAGATATTTTCATATTTTCACCGTCAGAGTAGAAAGACTGAAGAGCTTTAGTGAGTTTGTTGGCCAGGAGTACCATAACATTTTAGGACCCATCAATGTTCGCTGGCTGTCCATGCTCCCTGCTCTAGAAAGAGTGCTGAAAAGGCGTGTGCCATTTAGATCCTTTTTTCTTTCTGAAGACAAATAGCCTGTTGTCTTGCTAACAATGTTCGAAGATCCACTGACTGAACTTTGGCTGGCCTTTGTCCATGGAAACCTGACTGTATTCAGTGACACGATCGAGAGGCTTGAAGGCCAGAACCACTGTGCTGTGTAGTCCGCTGCAATCCTGAGAAACCTTGAGGCAAAATTGACTGCAAGACGTGATGACAACTTCATTCCAGTTTTGGTCAGAGGACTTCTGAGAGAGCTGGAGGACAATGGAGACATGTTTAAAGAGAGCTGGAGGACAATGGAGACATGTTTAAAGAGAGCTGGAGGACAATGGAGACATGTTTAAAGAGAGCTTTCTCAAAACATCCCAATCATTCTTCACTACGGCTGTGAACTACTTGCAAGCATTGGGGAAAGCACACAGATAATAATCATCTAAAAGATGTACTTTGTCTCCTTTTAAAAAGGCAACCTCTGTGTGAAGGCAGCAGCCACACAGCAGGAAAAATGCCCCCATGTGACCGTCAATGAGGATGTATTGTTTGATGAGGTTACTGGCCTGCAAGAGTTCCTAAAGGGGGATCGCTTAAAGAATGGAAAACATCTGAGACACGGCTTAGTCAGAGATGAAGCACGGTGGTTACCCACTTCAAAGAGAACCACATTCCACACCTGGCTAGATTAGCGTCTGTTGTCATGTGCTTACCTGGAAGTAATGCACCAGTCGAGAGAGTGTTCTCCCAAATGAATTATATATATGGACAGCAGCAAGAAATAGGTTCACTGTTCCTGCCATCAAGGCCATGCTTATTGTGAAGACAAACTTCAATCTCCCCTGCCAGGAGTTCATGGAGAAGCTGGACAAAGACAGAGCAATCAAGCTGAATAAGATAGCAACCAAGCTGAATAAGATAATAACCAAGCTGAATAAGATAATAACCAAGCTGAATAAGATAATAACCAAGCTGAATAAGATAATAACCAAGCTGAATAAGATAATAACCAAGCTGAATAAGATAATAACCAAGCTGAATAAGATAATAACCAAGCTGAATAAGATAATAACCAAGCTGAATAAGATAATAACCAAGCTGAATAAGATAATAACCAAGCTGAATAAGATAATAACCAAGCTGAATAAGATAATAACCAAGCTGAATAAGATAATAACCAAGCTGAATAAGATAATAACCAAGCTGAATAAGATAATAACCAAGCTGAATAAGATAATAACCAAGCTGAATAAGATAATAACCAAGCTGAATAAGATAATAACCAAGCTGAATAAGATAATAACCAAGCTGAATAAGATAGCAACCAGGCTTTACAAGATACTAACAGCATTCATTGCATCATTGTGCTTTCAACCAAACATTTGAGTTAATTCATTACCTCAATCAATAGTTTAGTTACTTAACAGATTTTCAATTCCCAATGGTGAGTTTAATAATTCATTATTCATCTCCAAAATTGCAGAATAAGCAACAAAATAACTGGTGTGTGTGTGTGTGTGTGTGTGTGTGTGTGTGTGTGTGTGTGTGTGTGTGTGTGTGTGTGTGTGTGTGTGTGTGTGTGTGTGTGTGTGTGTGTGTGTGTGTGTGTGTGTGTGTGTGTGTGTGTGTGTGTGTGTGTGTGTGTGTGTGTGTGTGTGTGTGTGTGTGTGTGTGTGTGTGTGTGTGTGTGTGTGTGTGTGTGTGTGTGTGTGTGTGTGTGTGTGTGTTGAACAGTTTATCACAAAAGAGGAAATGTTTTACATTTCAATGCACAGTTAATTGATAGCCCCTATTTAAATCAGGGTCAATAACTCAAGTGGTGAAGTTTAATGTCTGGTTTTAGGACCAGTCTCCTATAACAGGTCGAAGCGAGATGAAAACTGATATCTTCATATCATGTTGGATTGGGATTCTTAGTGGAATAACCTAGTGGTTTATATTTATGCTCAGAAAAGGGAGGTGATGAGGATAGCTTACACACTCCCATTAACCTCTCCTGTCTCCCCAAGTGTGCACTCGTTCACTTCCCTTCACAGAACTGAAAGGAAATGGCTGGCATATGGAAACTCCATTTAGGCCATGCCAACACCAATCCAATGCTTTTACATTTAGTGAACAAGTGCACACTTCAGCAGGAAGGAGAAAGTGTTGGGATTAAACCCTTACATTGTACTAGCCAACCAGGGTTTTCCCTCACTAGCTAAATGTGGTAGAGGCTGATGAACCCCCCTCTAACCCTCCTCGTTAGCTAAATGTGGTAGAGGCAGGTGAACCCCCCTCTAACCCTCCTCATTAGCTAAATGTGGTAGAGGCTGATGAACCCCCCTCTAACCCTCCTCGTTAGCTAAATGTGGTAGAGGCAGGTGAACCCCCCTCTAACCCTCCTCGTTAGCTAAATGTGGTAGAGGCTGATGAACCCCCCTCTAACCCTCCTCGTTAGCTAAATGTGGTAGAGGCAGGTGAACCCCCCTCTAACCCTCGTCATTAGCTAAATGTGGTAGAGGCAGGTGAACCCCCCTCCAACCCTCCTCATTAGCTAAATGTGGTAGAGGCAGGTGAACCCCCCTCTAACCCTCCTCATTAGCTAAATGTGGTACAGGCAGGTGAACCCCCTCTAACCCTCCTCATTAGCTAAATGTGGTACAGGCTGATGAACCCCCCTCTAACCCTCCTCATTAGCTAAATGTGGTTACAGGCTGATGAACCCCCCTCTAACCGTCCTCATTAGCTAAATGTGGTACAGGCTGATGAACCCCCCTCTAACCGTCCTCATTAGCTAAATGTGGTAGAGGCTGATGAACCCCCCTCTAACCCTCCTCGTTAGCTAAATGTGGTAGAGGCAGGTGAACCCCCCTCTAACCCTCGTCATTAGCTAAATGTGGTAGAGGCAGGTGAACCCCCCTCTAACCCTCCTCATTAGCTAAATGTGGTAGAGGCAGGTGAACCCCCCTCTAACCCTCCTCATTAGCTAAATGTGGTACAGGCAGGTGAACCCCCCTCTAACCCTCCTCATTAGCTAAATGTGGTACAGGCTGATGAACCCCCCTCTAACCCTCCTCATTAGCTAAATGTGGTTACAGGCTGATGAACCCCCCTCTAACCGTCCTCATTAGCTAAATGTGGTACAGGCTGATGAACCCCCTCTAACCCTCCTCATTAGCTAAATGTGGTAGAGGCAGGCGAAACCCCCTGTCCACATCACCAACAAACTGTCATGGTCCAAACACACCAAGAAAGTTGTGAAGAGGGCACGACAACGCCTTTTCCCCCTCAGGAGACAAACAATATTTGGCATGGGTCCCCAGATCCTCAAAAGGTTCTACAGCTGCACCATCGAGAGCATCCTGACATGTTGGATCACCGCCTGGTATGGCAACTGCTCGGCCTCCGACCGTAAGGAGCTACAGAGGGTAATGTGTACAGCCCAGTACATCACTGGGGCCAAGCTTCCTGCCATCCAGGACTTATATACTTGGAAGTGTTGTTTTTACATTGCTGTTTATTACCTATGCATAGTCACTTTACCCCTAACTACATGTACAAATGACCTCGACTAACCTGTTCACCCGCCCATTGACTTGGTATCGGTACCCCCTGTATATAGACTCATTATTGTTATTTTATTGTGTTTATTTTTTATTTTACTTTATATTGTAAATATTTTCTTAACTCTATTTTCTTAAAATCGAATTGTTGGTTAAGGGCTTGTAGGTAAGCATTTCACGGTAAGGTCTACACCTGTTGTATTCGGCACATGTGACAAATACAATTGGATTTGACAGGTGCACCTTGTGCTGTGAACAACAAAAGTCCACACTAAAATGTGCAGTTGTGTCACACAACACAATGTCACAGATGTCTCAAGTTTGGAGGCAGTGCAATTAGTATGCTGACTGAGGGAATGTCCTCCAGAGCTATTGCCAGATGTTCAATGTTCATTTTTCTATCATAAGCCACCGTTTTAGAGAATTTGCCAGTATGTCCAACCGGCCTCATAACCACAGACAATGGCATTGTGTAGGCGAGTGGTATGCTGATGCTGTTGTGAACAGAGTGCCTAAAGGTGGCGGTAGGGTTATGGCATGGGGCAGGCATAAGCTACGGACAACGAACACAATTGCATTTTTTCAATGGCAATTTGAATGCACGGAGACACAGTGATGAGATCCTGAGGCCCGTTGTCATGCCATTCATCCGCCCGCCGTCACCTCATGTTTCAGCATGATAATGCACGGCCCCAAGTTCACAAGAATCTGCACACAATTCCTGGAAACTGAAAATGTCCTTCCATGGCCTGGTAGTTGTTGTGAAATTGTTAGGTTTTATTACTCGTTGGATATTACTGCACGGTCGGAACTAGAAGCACAAGCATCTGCTAACCATGTGTACCGTGGGGCAAAAAAGTATTTAGTCAGCCACCAATTGTGCAGATTCTACCACTTAAAAAGATGAGAGAGGCCTGTAATTTGCATCATAGGTACACTTCAACTATGACAGACAAAATGAGGGAAGAAGAAATCCAGAAAATCACATTGTACGATTTTTAATGAATTTATTTGCAAATTATGGTGGAAAATAAGTATTTGGTCAACTATAAACAAGCAAGATTTCTGGCTCTCACAGACCTGTAACTTCTTCTTTAAGAGGCTCCTCTGTCCTCCACTTGTTACCTGTATTAATGGCACCTGTTTGAACTTGTTATCAGTATAAAAGACACCTATCCACAACCTCAAACAGTCACACTCCAAACTTCACTATGGCCAAGACCAAAGAGCTGTCAAAGGACACCAGAAGCAAAATTGTAGACCTGCACCAGGCTGGGAAGACTGAATCTGCAATAAGTAAGCAGCTTGGTTTGAATAAATCAACTGTGGGAGCAATTATTAGGAAATGGAAGACATACAAGACCACTGATAATCTCCCTCGATCTGGGGCTCCACGCAAGATCTCACCCAGTGGGGTCAAAATGATCATAAGAACGGTGAGCAAAAATCGCAGAACCACACGGGGGACCTAGTGAATGACCTGCAGAGAGCTGGGACCAAAGTAACAAGGCCTACCATCAGGAACACACTACGCCGCCAGGGACTCAAATCCTGCAGTGCCAGACGTGTCCCCCTGCTTAAGCCAGTACATGTCCAGGCCCGTCTGAAGTTTGCTAGAGAGCATTTGGATGATCCAGAAGAAGATTGGGAGAATGTCATATGGTCAGATGAAAACAAAATATAACTTTTTGGTAAAAACTCAACTCGTCGTGTCTGGAGGACAAAGAATGCTGAGTTGCATCCAAAGAACACCATTCCTACTGTGAAGCATGGGGGTGGAAACATCATGCTTTGGGGCTGTTTTTCTGCAAAGGGACCAGGACGATTGATCCGTGTAAAGGAAAGAATGAATGGGGCCATGTATTTTGAGATTTTGAGTGAAAACCTCCTTCCATCAGCAAGGGCATTGAAGATGAAACGTGGCTGGGACTTTCAGCATGACAACCACTGATGAAGGAGAAAACCAGCACCACTGATGAAGGGGAGGAAACCAGCACCACTGATGAAGGGAGGAAACCAGCACCACTGATGAAGGGGAGGAAACCAGCACCACTGATGAAGGGGAGGAAACCAGCACCACTGATGGAGGGAGGAACCCAGCACCACTGATGAAGGGGAGGAAACCAGCACCACTGATGAAGGGGAGGAAACCAGCACCACTGATGAAGGGGAGGAAACCAGCACCACTGATGAAGGGAGGAAACCAGCACCACTGATGAAGGGAGGAAAACCAGCACCACTGATGAAGGGGAGGAAACCAGCACCACTGATGAAGGGGAGGAAACCAGCACCACTGATGAAGGGGAGGAAGCCAGCACCACTGATGAAGGTAGGAAACCAGCACCACTGATGAAGGAGGAGAGGAAACCAGCACCACTGATGGAGGGAGGAAACCAGCACCACGGATGAAGGGGAGGAAACCAGCACCACTGATGGAGGGAGGAAACCAGCACCACGGATGAAGGGGAGGAAACCAGCACCACTGATGGAGGGAGGAAACCAGCACCACTGATGAAGGAGGAGAGGAAACCAGCACCACTGATGAAGGGAGGAAACCAGCACCACTGATGAAGGGAGGAAACCAACACCACTGATGGAGGGAGGAAACCAGCACCACTGATGAAGGGAGGAAACCAGCACCACTGATGGAGGGAGGAAACCAGCACCACTGATGAAGGAGGAGAGGAAACCAGCACCACTGATGAAGGAGGAGAGGAAACCAGCACCACTGATGAAGGGAGGAAACCAGCACCACTGATGAAGGAGGAAACCAGCACCACTGATGAAGGAGGAAACCAGCACCACTGATGAAGGAGGAGAGGAAACCAGCACCACTGATGGAGGAGAGGAAACCAGCACCACTGATGAAGGAGGAAACCAGCACCACTGATGAAGGGAGGAAACCAGCACCACTGATGAAGGAGGAGAGGAAAACAAACAGACATCTTCTCTACCACACCTTCATCATGTCATCCAATGTTGCTTCATGATGTTGAATCTGCTCAAATAAATCCATAGTCTTTTTATGCGAGTAAATTAGCAGTTCGATAGTATAATCTTTTGTTTTTCAATGTGTCTAAAATATAATAATTTGGATTATTTTATGTTTCCTTTTTAAATGTTTGCTAAAATTATGTATGTATTGTTATCATTAGTTTGGGCTAATCTTGGTCATGTTCTGCTATAATCTCCACCTGGCACAGCCAGAAGAGGACTGGCCACCCCTCATAGCCTGGTTCCTCTCCACCCAGCACAGCCAGAAGAGGACTGGCCACCCCTCATAGCCTGGTTCCTCTCTACCCAGCACAGCCAGAAGAGGACTGGCCACCCCTCATAGCCTGGTTCCTCTCCACCCGGTACAGCCAGAAGAGGACTGGCCACCCCTCATAGCCTGGTTCCTCTCCATCCGGCACAGCCAGAAGAGGACTGGCCACCCCTCATAGCCTGGTTCCTCTCTAGGTTTATAATCTCCACCTGGCAGAGCCAGAAGAGGACTGGCCACCCCTCATAGCCTGGTTCCTCTCTAGGTTTATAATCTCCACCTGGCACAGCCAGAAGAGGACTGGCCACCCCTCATAGCCTGGTTCCTCTCCACCCAGCACAGCCAGAAGAGGACTGGCCACCCCTCATAGCCTGGTTCCTCTCTACCCAGCACAGCCAGAAGAGGACTGGCCCACCCCTCATAGCCTGGTTCCTCTCCACCCGGCACAGCCAGAAGAGGATTGGCCACCCTCATAGCCAGGTTCCTCTCCACCCAGCACAGCCAGAAGAGGACTGCCCACCCCTCATAGCCTGGTTCCTCTCCACTCGGCACAGCCAAAAGAGGACTGGCACACCCCTCATAGCCTGGTTCCTCTCCACCCGGCACAGCCAGAAGAGGACTAGCCCACCCCTCATAGCCTGGTTCCTCTCCACCCGGCACAGCCAGAAGAGGACTGGCCCACCCCTCATAGCCTGGTTCCTCTCCACCCGGCACAGCCAGAAGAGGACTGGCCCATCCCTCATAGCCTGGTTCCTCTCTAGGTTTCTTCCTAGGTTCTGGATTTTCTAGGGAGTTTTTCCTAGCCACCGTGCTTCTACACCTGCATTGCTTGCAGTTTGGGGTTTTAGGCTGGGTTTCTGTACAGCACTTTGAGGTATCAGCTGATGTACGAAGGGCTTTATAAATACATTTGATTTGATTTGATTTGACTATGATCTGGAAATGGTTCCTTTATTAAAAAGTTGAGTGAAATCAGAACTCGTCAACCTCGGATGTGTATTGATTATGCGTGTAAAGTCGACATGAGTGCTGAAAACCTACATTTTATTAAATGTTATTAACCAGAATAGAAGCTGACAAACATGATTTGATGGCAAGAATCATACATACCCTTGTAAAGTGTTGTGTGATGTGTTTATTGTTGAATATGTAATGTAGTGAAACAAAATGTGTTATATATGCTTCAAACTACAGATTAAAGGACATTGAAGTGGTAAACAATGGCATAAAAAAAAACATTAAAAAGAGGAGAAAATGAATTTACAAATGTATGAGTATTACCAACATCAGACCATTTAAAAAGCGTAGGTAAGAGTGGAGAGAACTGGCAGCATGTGGCTTTGCAACACACAGGTGTTTCATTTCAGCACTTGGATGGTTTTAACAGTACAACGCCACACAGGCCTCATGCCTCTCAGGTAGGTAGGTGCCAGAGATAAATGAATAAAAACACAACACTCACGAAAGAGCACACAGGGCCACAGCACTTCAGGAGCACGCAGAAGCCAACAATATCCCTGGTATCAATATGTTCAACTGGCTCGGCTCGCTATTACAGCACCACCAAATTACATTTATTAAGGTGGTAACTGACCTTTTAATGGGGTCAGACCTGCCTTCCTGCTCCTAGACATTAGTGCTGCTTTTGACACCATCGATCACCACATTCTTTTGAAGAGATTAGAAACCCATATTGGTTTACACGGACATCTTCTTGGCCGGCTTAGAGCATATTTGTTGGAAATATATCAGTTTGTCTCTGTGGATGGTTTGTCCTCTGACAAATCAATTGTACGTTCCGGCGTTCCTCAAGGTTCTGTTTTAGGACCACTATTGTTTTCACTATATATTCTACCTCTTGGTGATGTCATTCGGGAAACACAATGTCAACTTTCACTGCTATGTGGAGGACACACAGCTGTACATTTTGATGAAACATGGTGAAGCCCCAAAATTGCCCTCCCGGAAGCCTGTGTTTCAGACATAAGGAAGTGGATAGCGGCAAAAGTTTTACTTTTAAACTCGGACAAAACAGAGATTCTAGTTCTAGGTCCCAAGAAGCAGTTGCAGTTGCTGCAGTTGGATCTGACAATGAATCTTAATGGTTGTACATTCGTCTCAAATGAAACTGTGAAGGACCTCGGCGTTACTCTGGACCCTGATCTCTCTTTTGACGAACATATCAGGACTGTTTCAAGGATGTTTTTTTCCCATCTATGTAACATTGTAAAAATCAGAAACGTTCTGTTCAAAAATTAGGCAGAAAAATGTGTCCATGCCTTTGTCAGTTCTAGGTTAGACTACTGCAATGCTCTACTTTTCGGCTACCCGGATAAAGCACAAAATAAACTTCAGTTAGTGCTAAATACGGCTGCTAGAATCCTGACTAGAACCCAAAAATGTGATCATATTACTCCAGTGCTAGTCTTCCTGTTAAGGCAAGGGCTGATTTCAAGGTTTTACTGCTAACCTACAAAGCATTACATGGGCTTGCTCCTACCTATCTTTCCGATTTGGTCCTGCCTTACATACCTACACGTACAAGACGTCACAAGACGCAGGCCTCCTAATTGCCCCTAGAATTTCTAAGCAAACAGCTGGAGACAGGGCTCTCTCCTATAGAGCTCCATTTTTATGGAATGGTCTGCCTACCCATGTGAGAGACGCAGACTCGGTCTGGACCTTTAAGTCTTTACTGAAGACTAAATCTTTTCAGTAGTCAATCGCCCCCTTCCGGAGACACCTGAAACCCCACCTCTTTAAGGAATACCTAGGATAGGATAAGTAATCCTTCTCACCCCCCCCCCTTTAAGATTTAGATGCACTATTGTAAAGTGACTGTTCCACTGGATGTCATAAGGTGAATGCACCAATTTGTAAGTCGCTCTGGATAAGAGCGTCTGCTAAATGACTTAAATGTAATGTAATTGTCTATGATTGAGTGTAGTCTGGCCGAGGGGGGCAAAGGTGAACGTCAATGCACTGGAGCGAAGTACCGCCCTTGCTGTCTCTGCCTGACCGGCTCCCCTCTCTCCACTGGGAGTCTCAGCCTCTGACCATATTACGGGGGCTGGATCACTGGTTTACTAGTGTTCTTCCATGCAGTCCCTAGGAGGGGTGTGTCACTTGAGTGGGTTGAGTCACAGACGGGATCTTCCTGTCTGGTTTTGCTCCCCTCAGGCTTGTGCGGTGAAGGATATCTTCATGGCCTATACTCAGCCTTGTCTCAGGATGGTAAGTTGGTGGTTGAAGATATCCCTCTAGTGGTGTGGTGGCTGTACTCAGCCTTGTCTCAGGATGGTAAGTTGGTGGTCTGTTGATATCCCTCTAGTGGTGTAGGGGCTGTGCTTTGGCAAAATGGGTGGGGTTATATCCTGCCTGGTTGGCCCTGTCCGGGGGTATCGTGGGATGGGGCCACAGTGTCTCCCGACCCCTCTTGTCTCAGCCTCCAGTATCTATTATGCAATAGTCTATGTGCCGGGTCGGTCTGATATATTTGGTGTAATTCTCCTGTCCTATCTGGTGTCCTGTGCGAATGTAAGTATGCTCCCTCTAATTCGCTCTCCCTCCCCTCCCGGAGGACCTGAGCCCTAGGATCATGCCGGAGGACTACCTGGCCTGATGAATCCTGGCTGTCCCCAGTCCACCTGTTCGTGCTGTTGCTCCGGTTTCAACTGTTTTCAACCCTGACCTGTTCACCGATGTGCTATCTTGTCCCTGACCTGCTGTTTTCATCTCTCTCTTCAATCTCCCTCAGTGTTATGTTTCACACCGATCCCGGTAGATAGAAGTTTCAGTAAGGCACAGATCTAGGATCAGCCTAATCCTTCTTAAATTTTTATGTTAGCCATTAGAGGGAAGGCCAAAGGGCTTTTGTCAAAAGTAGGGCACTATGTAGGAAATAATGTGCAATTTGGGATACTCTCTCTCTCTCTCTCTCTCTCTCTCTCTCTCTCTCTCTCTCTCTCTCTCGTCCTCTGAATGCTCGGTTATGAAAAGCCAACTGACATTACTCCTGAGGTACTGACCTGCAGCACCCTCTACAACCACTGGGCCTAGTTATTACCAAGGGGCTTTCTACTGGGCCTGGTTATTACCATCACTTATTCTGCCTTCCTCTTGTGACAATTTAGTTAACTATAATAGAAAATGAATGGCAACTATTGATGCCGTGGCTCCAGTAAAGTTAAGAAAGGTGACATCCAAACAGAGAACCCCTTGGATGAGTGAGGAAACTAATCAATGAAAGAGAGATTGTAGGAAGGCAGAGCAGAAGTGTACAAAGTCAAAGTGGCAGATCCATTATGATGTGAGAGAACAACTTGCCTTCAGGAAAGTATTCAGACCCTTTGACTTTTTTCCCACAGTTTGTTGCGTTACAATCGTATTTATAAGTGTAAGAAGGCAATTAGAAATGCCAGGTGGGGTAGATTACTCAACCAATCATGGCCTGATAAATCCCACCCTCTCGAACCAATGTGAGCTTTCCTCCACATCTAAATGTGATGAGTTTGTGGCATATTTCAGAGATAAAATTAGGCTGTGTATCAGTCAAGCAAGAGCTGATGAGAAGTTCGACATGTGCCCTAGCCTACCACGCAAAAGCACTATGGATTTGTGTTCCCTGGTTGACACAGACATGCTCAGGAAAGTGATATAACAATTTAAGTCTTCTACTAGTCTTCTAGGTCCTATCCCCACCAACTTCTTCAAAACAGTTTTCAATTATATATCTGAAGAAGTGCAAGCTATTGTTAATCACTCCCCATCCACAGGCACTTTCTCCACGGCACTAAAAACTGCTTCTGAAGAAAAGTAATCTATATTCTTCAGCTCTTAGCTATTTTCAGCCAATCTCCAACCTTCCATTCCTAAGCAATGTTCTGGAGAAATTGGTGTTCAAACAGCTAAATTATTTTTTAAGTGCCAACTGTATTTTGGTTTTCGTGCACACCACAGCACAGAGACAGCCTTGGTTAACGTGGTAAATGACCTTAGAGCCAACAGAGATGCCAAACAGCTCTCTGTCCCTTGTACCCTTAGATTTAAGTGCTACATTCAACACGGGTGTCCACGATGTTCTTCTGAACAGGCTGGAGAGGTGGCCTCTCCCGGTCCAGTTGTAAATTGGTTTTGGACTTAACAGGAAGAAGAGTTCATTTTTTGGTGTCCGAATTTTTGTCATTTCTTTTTCACGCAGACGCAGACGAGTCTTTACATTTCTCTGTCACCGGAGGATTTTAGCTCCACGGATAAAGTATTACACTGTAGTGATTTAAGTACTTGGAAGTACTCACAACTTCATCCAGCTAAATCAAGACAGGACTGAGAGACTTACTGTTGTAACCGAAGCACAGAGAGAGAGAGAATCTGGCCGCACATTTGAATTCACAGGCAATAAAGATAAAACACCAGGTAAAAAAAAAACGTAGGTTTAACTTTAGATTCTGAACTAAATGTTTAATCATTAGGAATGTGACCAAAATAGCTTTTTACCATGAGGAACATTGCCAATGTGTGGCCATTTCTCTCTCAGACTGATACAGAGAGACTCATACATGTTTTTATTACAAACGAGCATGACTACTGTAATGCTCTCCTGTCTGGTCAAAAGCAAAACATTGGTCAACTGCAAAACATATAGATTTCTGCAGCACGGGTACTGACCAGGACCAGACGGAGAGCACACATTACACCGGTTTAATGGTCCCTGCACTGTCTGCCTGTGAGTTACAGAATTCATTTTAAGATTCTTCTATTGGTTTTTAAATCAATCCACGATGGTGCACCTCAATACATGTCAGACATGCTTTTAAGTTAGGTACCCAGTAGGTCCCTCAGGTCCTCTGGCCTTTTAACTATCACAAAGCCCAGGACCAAGAGGCATGGAGAGACAGCCTATTAACTATCCCAAAGCCCAGGACCAAGAGGCATGGAGAGACAGCCTTTTAACTATCCCAAAGCCTGGGACCAAGAGGCATGGAGAGACAGCCTTTTAACTATCCCAAAGCCTGGGACCAAGAGGCATGGAGAGGCAGCCTTCAGTTGCTATGCCTTCAGTTACTATGCCTGTAGTTACTATGCCCCCAGCCTTTAGTTACTATGCCCCCAGCCTTTAGTTACTATGCCCCCAGCCTTTAGTTACTATGCCCCCATCCTTTAGTTACTATGCCCCCAGCCTCTAGTTACTATTCCCCCAGGCTTTAGTTACTATTCCCCCAGGCTTTAGTTACTATGCCCCCAGCCTTTAGTTACTATGCCCCCAGCCTTTAGTTACTATGTCCCCAGCCTTTAGTTACTATGCCCCCAGTCTTTAGTTACTATGCCGTTAGTTACTATGCCCCCAGTCTTTAGTTACTATGCCTTTAGTTACTATGCCCCCAGTCTTTAGTTACTATGCCGTTAGTTACTATGCCCCCAGTCTTTAGTTACTATGCCTTTAGTTACTATGCCCCCAGCCTTTAGTTACTATGCCCCCATTCTTTAGTTACTATGCCTTTAGTTACTATGCTCCCAGCCTTTAGTTACTATGCCCCCAGTCTTTAGTTACTATGCCTTTAGTTACTATGCCCCCATTCTTTAGTTACTATGCCCCCAGTCTGTAGTTACTATGCCCCCAGCCTTTAGTTACTATGCCCCCAGCCTTTAGTTACTATGCCCCCAGCCTTTAGTTATTATGCCCCCAACCTTTAGTTATTATGCCCCCAACTTTTAGTTACTATGCCCCCAGCCTTTAGTTACTATGCCCCCAGTCTTTAGTTACTATTCCCCCAGCCTTTAGTTACTATGCCTTTAGTTACTATGCCTTTAGTTACTATGCCTTTAGTTACTATGCCCCCAGCCTTTAGTTACTATGCCTTTAGTTACTATGCCCCCAGCCTCTAGTTACTATGCCCCCAGCCTTTAGTTACTATGCCCCCAGCCTTTAGTTACTATGCCCCCAGCCTTTAGTTACTATGCCTTTAGTTACTATGGCCCCAGCCTTTAGTTACTATGCCCCCAGCCTTTAGTTACTATGCCTTTAGTTACTATGCCCCCAGCCTTTAGTTACTATGCCCCCAGCCTTTAGTTACTATGCCTTTAGTTACTATGCCCCCAGCCTTTAGTTACTATGCCTTTAGTTACTATGCCTTTAGTTACTATGCCTTTAGTTACTATGCCTCCAGCCTTTAGTTACTATGCACCCAGCCTCTAGTTACTATGCCCCCAGCCTTTAGTTACCATGCCCCCAGCCTTTAGTTACTATGCCCCCAGCCTTTAGTTACTATGCCCCCAGCCTTTAGTTACTATTCCCCAATCCTTTAGTTACTTTGTCCCCAGCCTTTAGTTACTATGCCCCCAGCCTTTAGTTACTATGCCCCCATCCTTTAGTTACTATGCCCCCAGCCTTTAGTTACTATTCCCCCATCCTTTAGTTACTATGCCCCCAGCCTTTAGTTACTATGCCCCCAGCCTCTAGTTACTATTCCCCCAGGCTTTAGTTACTATGCCCCCAGCCTTTAGTTACTATGCCCCAGCCTTTAGTTACTATGCCCCCAGTCTTTAGTTACTATGCCTTTAGTTACTATGCCCCCAGTCTTTAGTTACTATGCCTTTAGTTACTATGCTCTCAGCCTTTAGTTACTATGCTCCCAGCCTTTAGTTACTATAACCCCCAGTCTTTAGTTACTATGCCTTTAGTTACTATGCCCCCATTCTTTAGTTACTATGCCCCCAGCCTTTAGTTACTATGCCCCCAGCCTTTAGATACTATGCCCCCAGCCTTTAGTTACTATGCCCCCAGCCTTTAGATACTATGCCCCCAGCCTTTAGTTACTATGCCCCCAGCCTTTAGTTACTATGCCCCCAGCCTTTAGATACTATGCCCCCAGCCTTTAGATACTATGCCCCCATCCTTTAGTTACTATGCCCCCAGCCTTTAGTTACCATGTCCCCAGCCTTTAGTTACTATGCCCCCAGCCTTTAGTTACTATGCCCCCAGCCTTTAGTTACTATGCCCCCAGCCTTTAGTTACTATGCCCCCAGCATTTAGTGACTATGCCCCCAGCCTTTAGTTACTATGCCCCCAGCCTTTAGTTACTATGCCCCCAGCCTTTAGTTACTATGCCCCCATCCTTTAGTTACTATGCCCCCAGCCTTTAGTTACTATGCCCCCAGCCTTTAGATACTATGCTCCCAGCCTTTAGTTACTATGCCTCCAGCCTCTGGAACAGCCTGCCAGAGAACCTGAGGGGGGATGAAACTGTGGACATATTTAAAAGAGTCTGGGGGCAAAACATATCTTAAAACACATTTTTATCTTCGCTTTTCCTTGGGGTGCTTTTTGGTCATTCAGTTTGCGTCAGTCTTTTGTTTTTTTGTCTTATGTTTGTTGTTTCGTAACTATTTCAGCTTTTATTTTCAGAATGTAAGGCACATTGCGTTGCATTCCATTTCTGAAATGTGCTGTATAAATAAAGCTGGATATGATTTCATTGGAATATCAGTCTGGCCCAACAGTCTGCATGACATCTCATCAGTCTGGCCCAACAGTCTGCATGACATCTCATCAGTCTGGCCCAACAGTCTGTATGGCATCACATCAGTCTGGCCCAACAGTCTGCATGACATCTCATCAGTCTGGCCCAACAGTCTGTATGACATCTCATCAGTCTGGCCCAACAGTCTGTAGGACATCTCATCAGTCTGGCCCAACAGTCTGCATGACATCTCATCAGTCTGGCCCAACAGTCTGTATGACATCTCATCAGTCTGGCCCAACAGTCTGCATGACATCCATTTAAAATGTATTTAGAAAATATGTCAATCATAAAAGCCAGGCAACTAAAATCAACTATCTTGACAATGTTTCATTTTTTTGCTAGCCTGTTTACTACAGTATCTAGCTTGCAAGCCAGCTCAAAATTACCAGAACACACACTACATGACCAAAAGTATGTGGACACCTGCTAGTCGAACATCTCATTTTTAAAATTATGAGCATTAACATGGAGTTGGTCCCCCCCTTTGCTGCTATAACAGCATCCACTCTTCTGTGAAGGATTTAAAATGGAGTTGGTCCCCCCCTTTGCTGCTATAACAACATCCACTCTTCTGTGAAGGATTTAAAATGGAGTTGGTCCCCCCTTTGCTGCTATAACAGCCTCCACTCTTCTGTGAAGGCATTCCACTAGATGTTGGAACATTGCTGTTGGGATTTGCTTCCATTCAGAGACAAGCATTAGTGAGGTCGGGCACTGATGTTGTGCGATTAGTCCTGGCTTGCAGTCGGCGTTCCAATTCATCCCAAAGGTGTTCAATGAGATTGAGACCAGGGCTCTGTGCAGGCCAATCAAGTTCTTGCACACCAACCGAGACAAACCATTTCTGTATGCACCTCGCTTTGTGCACAGAGGCATAGTCATGCAGAAACAGGAAAGGGCCTTCCCAAAACTGTTTCCATAAGGTTTGGAAGCACAGAATCGTCTAGAATGACATTGTATGCTTCAGCGTTAAGATTTCCCTTCACTGAAACTAAAGGGTTGTCCCGAAACATGAAAAACAGCCGCCCTCCACCAAACTGTGCAGTTGGCACTATGCATTGGGGCTGGCGTCTGCCAAGCCCAGATGTGTCCATCGGACTGCTAGATAGTGACGTGTGATTCATCACTCCAGAGAACGCGTTTCCACTACTCCAGAGTCCAATGGGTTTGAGCTTTACACCACTCCAGCCGACACTTGGCATTGTGATCTTAGGCTTGTGTGCAGCTATTTGGCCATGGAAAACCATTTCATGAAGCTCCTAGACTTTTCCATTTCACAATAACAGCACTCATAGTTGGCCTTGGCAGCTCTGGCTGGGCAGAAATGTGACAAACTGGACTTGTTGGAACAGTGGCACACTATCACGGTGCCACGTTGAAAGTCACTGAGCTCTTTGTGCGCACGTCAGCAACAACGGGTGTGGCTGAAATAGCCAAATCCACTCATTTGAAAGGGTGTCCACATACTTTTGTATATCTGTCATCGTAATTGAGTTTAACTGTAGCCAAATTTGATTCGCTATAACAGGACAATTAACACATTACAAGGTCATTATTTACAAGTATGGCGAGCTGCTGACTTACTGTTGTGAATGTGAAGAGATTAAAGCATAGATGCGGTAAAGACAGAGATTTGTATTGCTAACACAATATAGACCATTCCCTGGCGTTTCCAATGGGAGCAAGTGAATTGTAGTGGGCAGAGCCAAGCAAGGAGGTGGGCGGAGCCAAGCAAGGAGGTGGGCGGAGCCAAGCAAGGAGGTGGGCAGAGCCAAGCAAGGAGGTGGGCAGAGCCAAGCAAGGAGGTGGGCAGAGCCAAGCAAGGAGGTGGGCAGAGCCAAGCAAGGAGGTGGGCAGAGCCAAGCAAGGAGGTGGGCGGAGCCAAGCAAGGAGGTGGGCAGAGCCAAGCAAGGAGGTGGGCAGAGCCAAGCAAGGAGGTGGGCAGAGCCAAGCAAGGAGGTGGGCAGAGCCAAGCAAGGAGGTGGGCAGAGCCAAGCAAGGAGGTGGGCAGAGCAAGCAAGGAGGTGGGCAGAGCCAAGCAAGGAGGTGGGCAGAGCCAAGCAAGGAGGTGGGCAGAGCCAAGCAAGGAGGTGGGCAGAGCCAAGCAAGGAGGTGGGCAGAGCCAAGCAAGGAGGTGGGCGGAGCAAGGAGGTGGGCGGGGCCAAGCAAGGAGGTGGGCAGAGCCAAGCAAGGAGGTGGGCAGAGCCAAGCAAGGAGGTGGGCAGAGCCAAGCAAGGAGGTGGGCAGAGCCAAGCAAGGAGGTGGGCAGAGCCAAGCAAGGAGGTGGGCAGAGCAAGCAAGGAGGTGGGCAGAGCAAGCAAGGAGGTGGGCAGAGCAAGCAAGGAGGTGGGCAGAGCCAAGCAAGGAGGTGGGCAGAGCCAAGCAAGGAGGTGGGCAGAGCCAAGCAAGGAGGTGGGCAGAGCCAAGCAAGGAGGTGGGCAGAGCCAAGCAAGGAGGTGGGCAGAGCCAAGCAAGGAGGTGGGCAGAGCCAAGCAAGGAGGTGGGCAGAGCCAAGCAAGGAGGTGGGCAGAGCCAAGCAAGGAGGTGGGCAGAGCCAAGCACGAGCTACCAAGATCCTATTGGTCACGTTCTAGTATGTATTTGCATATATACATAAATATGCCTACAGGGGGTGTCAGTACATAAATCTGCCTGCAGGGGGTGTCAGTACATCAATCTCCCTCCAGGGGGTGTCAGTACATCAATCTCCCTCCAGGGGGTGTCAGTACATCAATCTCCCTCCAGGGGGTGTCAGTACATCAATCTCCCTCCAGGGGGTGTCAGTAGATCAATCCCCCTCCAGGGGTGTCAGTACATCAATATCCCTCCAGGGGGTGTCAGTACATCAATCTCCCTCCAGGGGGTGTCAGTACATCAATCCCCCTCCAGGGGGTGTCAGTAGATCAATCCCCCTCCAGGGGGTGTCAGTACATCAATCTCCCTCCAGGGGGTGTCAGTACATCAATCTCCCTCCAGGGGTGTCAGTACATCAATCTCCCTCCAGGGGGTGTCAGTACATCAATCTCCCTCCAGGGGGTGTCAGTACATCAATCTCCCTCCAGGGGGTGTCAGTAGATCAATCCCCCTCCAGGGGGTGTCAGTACATCAATCTCCCTCCAGGGGGTGTCAGTACATCAATCTCCCTCCAGGGGGTGTCAGTACATCAATCTCCCTCCAGGGGGTGTCAGTACATCAATCTCCCTCCAGGGGGTGTCAGTACATCAATCTCCCTCCAGGGGGTGTCAGTACATCAATCTCCCTCCAGGGGGTGTCAGTACATCAATCTCCCTCCAGGGGGTGTCAGTAGATCAATCCCCCTCCAGGGGGTGTCAGTACATCAATATCCCTCCAGGGGGTGTCAGTACATCAATCTCCCTCCAGGGGGTGTCAGTACATCAATCCCCCTCCAGGGGGTGTCAGTAGATCAATCCCCTCCAGGGGTGTCAGTACATCAATCTCCCTCCAGGGGGTGTCAGTACATCAATCTCCCTCCAGGGGTGTCAGTACATCAATCTCCCTCCAGGGGGTGTCAGTACATCAATCTCCCTCCAGGGGGTGTCAGTACATCAATCTCCCTCCAGGGGGTGTCAGTAGATCAATCCCCCTCCAGGGGGTGTCAGTACATCAATCTCCCTCCAGGGGGTGTCAGTACATCAATCTCCCTCCAGGGGGTGTCAGTACATCAATCTCCCTCCAGGGGGTGTCAGTAGATCAATCTCCCTCCAGGGGGTGTCAGTACATCAATCTCCCTCCAGGGGGTGTCAGTACATCACATACACATGGTTAGCAGATGTTAATGCGAGTGTAACGAAATTCTTGTGCTTCTAGTAATCTAACCTAACAATTTCACAACAACTACCTTATACACACAAGTGTAAAGGAATTCATAAGAATATGTACATAAAAATATATGAATGAGTGATGGTACAGAACGGCATAGGCAAGATGCAGTAGATGGTATAGAGTACAGTATATACATATGAGATGAGTAATGTAGGGTATGTAAACATTATATTAAGTGGCATTGTTTAAAGTGACTAGTGATACATTTATTACATCAATTTTCCATTATTAAAGTGGCTAGAGTTGAGTCAGTATGTTGGCAGCAGCCACTCAATGTTAGTGATGGCAGTTTAACAGTCTGATGGCCTTGAGATAGAAGCTGGTTTTCAGTCTCTAGGTCCCAGCTTTGATGCACCTGTACTGACCTCGCCTTCTGGATAATAGCGGGGTGAATAGGCAGTGGCTCAGGTGTTTATTGTCCTTAACAATTTTTTTGGCCTTCCTGTGACATCAGGTGGTGTAGGTGTCCTGGAGGGCAGGAGGTTTTCCCCCAGTGATGCGTTGTGCAGACCTCACTACCCTCTGGAGAGCCTTACAAAGGTGGGCGGAGCAGTTGCCGTACCAGGCGGTGATACAGCCCGACAGGATGTTCTCCGATCTGTAAAGTTTGTGAGTGTTTTTGGTGACAATCCGAATTTCTTCAGCCTCCTGAGGTTGAAGAGGCGCTGCTGCGCCTTCTTCACGATGCTGTCTGTGTGGGTGGACCATTTTAGTTTGTCCCTGATGTGTACACCGAGGAACTTAAAACTTACTACCCTCTCCACTATTGTCCCATCGATGTGGATAAGGGGCAACTCCCTCTGCTGTTTTCTGAAGTCCACGATCATCCCCTATGTTTTGTTGACATTGAGTGTGAGGTTATTTTCCTGACACCACACTCTGAGGGCCCTCATCTTCTCCCTGTAGGCTGTCTCGTCTCGTCGTTGTTGATAATCAAGCCTACCACTGTAGTGTCATCTGCAAACTTGATGATTGAGTTGGAGGCGTGCATGGCCACGCAGTCATGGGTGAACAGGGAGTACAGGAGAGGGCTGAGAATGCACCCTTGTGGGGCCCCAGTGTTGAGGATCAGTGGGATGGAGATGTTGTTGCCTACCCTCACCACCTGGGGGCGGCCCGTCAGGAAGTCCAGGACCCAGATGCACAGGGTGGGGTAGAGACCCAGGGTCCTATTGGGGGGGTAAGCAAATTGGAGTGGGTCTAGGGTGTCAGGTAGGGTGCAGGTGAAATGGTCCTTGACTAGTCTCTCAAAGCACTTCATGATGACGGAAGTGAGTGCTACGGGGCGGTAGTCATTTAGCTCAGTTACCTTAGCTTTCTTGGGAACAGGAACAATGATGGCCCTCTTGAAGCATGTGGGGATAGCAGACTAGGATAGGAGCAATTGAATATGTCTGTAAATACACCAGCCAGCTGGTCTGTGCATGCTTTGAGGACGCGGCTGGGGATGCCGTCTGGGCCAGCATCCCTGCGAGGGTTAACATGTTTAAATGCTTTACTCACGTCGGCCACGAAGAAGGAGGGGGGCGCAGTCCTTGATATCAGGACGTGATGGTGGCACTGTAATATCCTCAAAGCCGACAAAAGAAGGTGTATAGTTTGTCTGAAAGTGTGTCGTCGGTGTCCGTGGCGTGGCTGGTTCTCTTTTTGTAGTCCAGGATATCCTTTAGACCCTGCCACATATGTCTTGTGTCTGAGCCATTGAATTGCGACTCCACTTTGTCCCTGTACTGGAATTTCGCTTGTTTGATTGCCTTGCGGAGGGAATAAATGTACTGTTTATATTCTGCCATATTCCTAGACCTCGTTCCATGGTTCGCGCATTCATTTTTGCAAGAATGCAGCCATCCATCCATGGTTTCTGGGTTTTAATAGTCACAGTGGGAACCACATCTCCAATGCACTTCCTTATAAACTCACTCACAGAGCCAGCGTGTAGATCGATGTTGTTCTCGGAGGCTGACCGGAACATTTTCCAGTCCACATGATCAAAACAACCTTGAGGCGTGCATTCCGATTGGTCAGACCAGCATTGAATGGTTCAAGTCACTGGTACATCCTGTTTGAGTTTCTGCCTATAAGATGGTAGGAGCAAGATGACGTCGTGGTCGGATTTTCCGAAGGGAGGGCTTTGTATGCATCGCGGAAGTTAGAGTAGCAGTGATTGACTGTATTACCCCCGCTAGTACTGCAATCAATATGCTGATATAATTTAGTTAGCCTTGTTCTCAAATTATCTTTGTTAAAATCCCCAGCTACAATAAATGCAGCCTCAGGATTTACGGGTTTCCAGTTTACATAGACATTGTCATTAAGCCTGTAGTCATTAAGCCTGTACATGTAGTCATTAAGCCTGTACATGTAGTCATTAAGCCTGTACATGTAGTCATTAAGCCTGTACAAGTAGTCATTAATCCTGTTTATGTAGTCATTAAGCCTGTACATGTAGTCATTAAGCCTGTAGTCATTACGCCTGTACATGTAGTCATTAAGCCTGTACATGTAGTCATTAAGCCTGTAGTCATTAAGCCTGTACATGTAGTCATTAAGCCTGTACATGTAGTCATTAAGCCTGTACATGTAGTCATTAAGCCTGTACATGTCGTCATTAAGCCTATACATGTAGTCATTAAACCTGTACATGTAGTCATTAAGCCTGTAGTCATTAAGCCTGTACATGTAGTCATTAAGCCTGTAGTTATTAAGCATGTACATGTAGTCATTAAGCCTGTACATGTAGTCATTAAGCCTGTACATGTAGTCATTAAGCCTGTACAAGTAGTCATTAAGACTGTAGTCATTAAGCATGTACCTGTAGTCATTAAGCCTGTACATGTAGTCATTAAGCCTGTACAAGTAGTCATTAAGACTGTACAATACATATAGTCACTAAGCCTGTACATGTAGTAATTAAGACTGTACAATACATGTAGTCATTAAGACTGTACAAGTAGTCATTAAGACTGTACAAGTAGTCATTAAGACTGTACAGGTAGTCATTAAGACTGTACATGTAGTCATTAAGCCTGTACATGTAGTCATTAAGAGTGTACAAGTAGTCATTAAGCCTGTACATGTAGTCATTAAGACTGTACAATACATGTAGTCATTAAGATTGTACAAGTAGTCATTAAGAATGTACAAGTAGTCATTAAGACTGTACATGTAGTCATTAAGACTGTACATGTAGTCATTAAGACTGTACAATACATGTAGTCATTAAGCCTGTACATGTAGTCATTAAGCCTGTACATGTAGTCATTAAGCCTGTACATGTAGTCATTAAGCCTGTACATGTAGTCATTAAGCCTGTACATGTAGTCATTAAGCCTGTACATGTCGTCATTAAGCCTATACATGTAGTCATTAAACCTGTACATGTAGTCATTAAGCCTGTAGTCATTAAGCCTGTACATGTAGTCATCAAGCCTGTAGTTATTAAGCATGTACATGTAGTCATTAAGCCTGTACATGTAGTCATTAAGCCTGTACATGTAGTCATTAAGCCTGTACAAGTAGTCATTAAGACTGTAGTCATTAAGCATGTACCTGTAGTCATTAAGCCTGTACATGTAGTCATTAAGCCTGTACAAGTAGTCATTAAGACTGTACAATACATATAGTCACTAAGCCTGTACATGTAGTAATTAAGACTGTACAATACATGTAGTCATTAAGACTGTACAAGTAGTCATTAAGACTGTACAAGTAGTCATTAAGACTGTACAGGTAGTCATTAAGACTGTACATGTAGTCATTAAGCCTGTACATGTAGTCATTAAGAGTGTACAAGTAGTCATTAAGCCTGTACATGTAGTCATTAAGACTGAACAATACATGTAGTCATTAAGATTGTACAAGTAGTCATTAAGAATGTACAAGTAGTCATTAAGACTGTACATGTAGTCATTAAGACTGTACATGTAGTCATTAAGACTGTACAATACATGTAGTCATTAAGCCTGTACATGTAGTCATTAAGCCTGTACATGTAGTCATTAAGCCTGTACATGTAGTCATTAAGCCTGTAGTCATTAAGCCTGTACATGTAGTCATTAAGCCTGTAGTCATTAAGCCTGTACATGTAGTCATTAAGCCTGTACATGTAGTCATTAAGCCTGTACATGTCGTCATTAAGCCTGTACATGTCGTCATTAAGCCTGTACATGTCGTCATTAAGCCTGTACATGTAGTCATTAAGCCTGTACAAGTAGTCATTAAGCCTGTACATGTAGTCATTAAGCCTGTACATGTCGTCATTAAGCCTGTACATGTCGTCATTAAGCCTGTACATGTCGTCATTAAGCCTGTACGTGTAGTCATTAAGCCTGTACATGTAGTCATTAAGCCTGTACAAGTAGTCATTAAGCCTGTACATGTAGTCATTAAGCCTGTACATGTCGTCATTAAGCCTGTACATGTCGTCATTAAGACTGTACATGTAGTCATTAAGCCTGTACATGTAGTCATTAAGCCTGTACATGTAGTCATTAAGTCTGTACATGTCGTCATTAAGCCTGTACATGTCGTCATTAAGCCTGTACATGTAGTCATTAAGCCTGTACAAGTAGTCATTAAGCCTGTACATGTAGTCATTAAGCCTGTACATGTCGTCATTAAGCCTGTACATGTCGTCATTAAGCCTGTACATGTAGTCATTAAGCCTGTAGTCCTTAAGCCTGTACATGTAGTCATTAAGCCTGTAGTCATTAAGACTGTACATGTCGTCATTAAGCCTGTACATGTAGTCATTAAGCCTGTACATGTCATCATTAAGCCTGTACATGTCGTCATTAAGCCTGTACATGTAGTCATTAAGACTGTACAAGTAGTCATTAAGCCTGTACATGTAGTCATTAAGCCTGTACATGTCGTCATTAAGCCTGTACATGTAGTCATTAAGCCTGTACATGTAGTCATTAAGCCTGTACAAATAGTCATTAAGCCTGTACATGTCGTCATTAAGCCTGTACATATCGTCATTAAGCCTGTACATGTAGTCATTAAGCCTGTACATGTCGTCATTAAGCCTGTACATGTAGTCATTAAGCCTGTACATGTCGTCATTAAGCCTGTACATGTCGTCATTAAGCCTGTACATGTCGTCATTAAGCCTGTACATGTAGTCATTAAGCCTGTACATGTCGTCATTAAGCCTGTACATGTCGTCATTAAGCCTGTACATGTAGTCATTAAGCCTGTACATGTAGTCATTAAGCCTGTAGTCATTAAGCCTGTACATGTCGTCATTAAGCCTGTACATGTCGTCATTAAGCCTGTACATGTAGTCATTAAGCCTGTACATGTCGTCATTAAGCCTGTACATGTAGTCATTAAGCCTGTACAAGTAGTCATTAAGCCTGTACATGTCGTCATTAAGCCTGTACATGTCGTCATTAAGCCTGTACATGTCGTCATTAAGCCTGTACATGTAGTCATTAAGCCTGTACATGTAGTCATTAAGCCTGTACAAGTAGTCATTAAGCCTGTACATGTAGTCATTAAGCCTGTACATGTCGTCATTAAGCCTGTACAAGTAGTCATTAAGCCTGTACATGTCGTCATTAAGCCTGTACATGTCATCATTAAGCCTGTACATGTCGTCATTAAGCCTGTACATGTCGTCATTAAGCCTGTACATGTTGTCATTAAGCCTGTACATGTCGTCATTAAGCCTGTACATGTCGTCATTAAGCCTGTACATGTCGTCATTAAGCCTGTACAAGTAGTCATTAAGCCTGTACATGTCGTCATTAAGCCTGTACATGTCGTCATTAAGCCTGTACATGTCGTCATTAAGCCTGTACATGTAGTCATTAAGCCTGTACATGTCGGCATTAAGCTAGCTGCTAAGTGTAAGTCCAAAAGGCACCCTGTTCCCCATAGGGTTTGGTCAAAAGACCTGCACTACTTAAGGACATAGGGTGCCATCTGGAACGCATCATTGTCTGATGATATATTGAGTTTCTCCTCAGACCCAAGAAGAAGCTGCTATCAATAAGGAATATTCAGTCCTGGAAAACCAGAGTCTGAAAAGAAGCCTGTGCCCATGTTTTGGAGACAAAGGGATATGATGTACCACTCTCTTTCACTGCCAGTACGAACAAGATCTATTTAAGATCTTGGGGGATTTTAATTATCTTTGTTACAATGTCACAGATCTCTATTGCTCTTGAGAAAGAACATCAAATCAAATCAAATCTTATTTGTCACATACACATGGTTAGCAGATGTTAATGCGAGTGTAGCGAAATGCTTGTGCTTCTCGTTCCGACAATGCAGTAATAACCAACAAGTAATCTAGCTAACAATTCCAAAACTACTACCTTATAGACACAAGTGTAAGGGGATAAAGAATATGTACATAAAGATATATGAATGAGTGATGGTACAGAGCGGCATAGGCAAGATACAGTAGATGGTATTGAGTGCAGTATATACATATGAGATGAGTATGTAAACAAAGTGGCATAGTTAAAGTGGCTAGTGATACATGTATTACATAAGGATGCAGTAGATGATATAGAGTACAGTATATACGTATACATATGAGATGAATAATGTAGGGTATGTAAACATTATATTAGGTGGCATTGTTTAAAGTGGCTAGTGATATATTTTACATAATTTCCCATCAATTCCCATTATTAAAGTGGCTGGAGTTGAGTCAGTGTGTTGGCAGCAGCCACTCAATGTTAGTGGTGGCTGTTTAACAGTCTGATGGCCTTGAGATAGAAGCTGTTTTTCAGTCTCTCGATCCCAGCTTTGATGCACCTGTACTGACCTCGCCTTCTGGATGATAGCGGGGTGAACAGGCAGTGGTTCGGGTGGTTGATGTCCTTGATGATCTTTATGGACTTCCTGTGACATCGGGTGGTGTAGGTGTCCTGGAGGGCAGTTGTGCAGACCTCACTACCCTCTGGAGAGCCTTACGGTTGTGGGCGGAGCAGTTGCCGTACCAGGCGGTGATACAGCCCGACAGGATGCTCTCGATTGTGCATCTGTAGAAGTTTGTGAGTGCTTTTGGAGACAAGCCAAATTTCTTCAGCCTCCTGAGGTTGAAGAGGCGCTGCTGCGCCTTCTTCACAATGCTGTCTGTGTGGGTGGACCAATTCAGTTTGTCTGTGATGTGTACGCCGAGGAACTTAAAACTTACTACCCTCTCCACTACTGTTCCATCGATGTGGATAGCAGGCTGCTCCCTTCCTAACATAGTTGTGTTACCAAGAGGAAGAACGAGTTAGCTACATGTTCACTGCCAGTACGAACAAGATCTATTTAAGATCTTGGGGGATTTTAATTATCTTTGTTCCAATGAACACAGATCTCTATTGCTCTTGAGAAAGAACATAGTTGTGTTACCAAGAGGAAGAACGAGTTAGCTACATGTTGTCCATGTAAAGTTGACTCTCTCTCTCATGCTGTTTGTCCGTGCAGTGTCATGAGGTTGACCTACTGAGGTGCCACCTCATCTGAGACGACGCGGGACACCATGACTCCTATCCAACACAACTCTGAACACCCACTGACAGCCCTACAACCAGGAAGACCCACAGGGGTATATCAACGAGCACACTGACAGTTTCACTGATCACCAACTTAGTCATTATCCAATTAAATGAAATGTTTACAAACAATGGAGTAAAACACGTTTATATTTATGTTTCTGATGGCGTAAAAATTTACGTTAAATTCTTCAAGTATCAATGGCTATAGTTAATTTTTAAACAGGTCAACATTCACAAGGCCGCAGGGCCAGACGGATTACCAGGACGTGTACTCCGAGCACGCGATGACCAACTGGCAAGGGTCTTCACTGACATTTTCAACCTCTCCCAGTCTGTAACGCCAACATGTTTCAAGCAGACCACCATAGTCCCTGTGCCCAAGAACACTAAGGTAACCTGCCTATATGACTCCCGACCCGAAGCACTCACGTCTGTAGCCATGAAATGCTTTGAAAGGCTGGTCATGGCTCACATCAACACCATTCTCCCAGAAACCCTAGAGCCACTCTAATTTGCATACCACACCACAGATCCACAGATGATGCAATCTCTATTGCAGTCCACACTGCCCTTTCCCACCTGGACAAAAGGAACACCTATGTGAGAATGCTGTTCATTGACTACAGCTCAGCGTTCAACACCATAGTACCCTCAAAGCTCATCACTAGTTAAGGACCCTAGGACTAAACACCTCCCTCTACAAATGGATCCTGGACTTACTGACGGGCCACCCCCAGGTGGTAAGGGTAGGGAACAACAAATCTGCCATGCTGATCCTCAACACGGGGGACCCTCAGGGGTGCGTGCTCAGTCCCCTCCTGTACTCCCTGTTCACTCGTGACTGCATGGCTAAGCACGACTCCAACACCATCATCTAATTTGCTGATTACCAACAATGATGAGACAGCCTATAGCCTACAGAGACCTGACCATGTGGTGCCAAGACAACAACCTCTCCCTCAACGTGATCAAGACAAAGGAGATGATTGTGGACTAAAGGAAAAGGAGGACCGAACACATCCCCATTCTCATCGACGGGGCTGCAGTGGAGCAGGTAGAGAGCTTCAAGTTCCTTGGCGTCCACATCAACAACAAACGAACATGGTCCAAAACACACCAAGACAGTCGTGACGACAAAACCTATTCCCCCTTAGGAGACTGAAAAGATTTGGCATTGGTCCTCATATCGTCAAAAGGTTCTACAGCTGCACCATCGAGAGAATCCTGACGGGTTGCAACACTGCCTGGTAGGGCAACTGCTCAGCCTCCGACAGCAAGGCACTACAGAGGGTAGTGGTATGGCCCAGTACATCACTGGGGCAAAGCTTCCTGCAATCCAGGACCGGTACCCCCCTGTATATAGTCTCCACATTGACTCTGTACCGTAATACCCTGTATATAGTCTCCACATTGACTCTGTACCGGTACCCCCTGTATATAGTCTCCACATTGACTCTGTACCGGTACCCCCTGTATATAGCCTCCACACTGACTCCGTACCGGTACCCCCTGTATATAGCCTCCACATTGACTCTGTACCGTAATACCCTGTATATAATCTCCACATTGACTCTGTACCGGTACCCCTGGTATATAGTCTCCACATTGACTCTGTACCGGTACCCCCTGTATATAGCCTCCACACTGACTCTGTACCGTAATACCCTGTATATAGCCTCCACACTGACTCCGTACCGGTACCCCCTGTATATAGCCTCCACACTGACTCCGTACCGGTACCCCCTGTATATAGCCTCCACATTGACTCTGTACCGGTACACCCTGTATATAGCCTCCACATTGACTCTGTACCGGTACCCCCTGTATATAGCCTCCACATTGACTCTGTACCGGTACCCCCTGTATATAGCCTCCACACTGACTCTGTACCGGTACCCCCTGTATATAGCCTCCACATTGACTCTGTACCGGTACCCCCTGTATATAGCCTCCACATTGACTCTGCACCGTAATACCCTGTATATAGCCTCCACACTGACTCCGTACCGGTACCCCCTGTATATAGCCTCCACATTGACTCTGTACCGTAATACCCTGTATATAGTCTCCACATTGCCTCTGTACCGGTACCCCCTGTATATAGTCTCCACATTGACTCTGTACCGGTACCCCCTGTATATAGCCTCCACACTGAATCTGTACCGTAATACCCTGTATATAGCCTCCACATTGACTCTGTACCAGTACCCCGTGTATATAGCCTCCACATTGACTCTGTACCAGTACCCCCTGTATATAGCCTCCACATTGACTCCGTACCGGTACCCGCTGTATATAGCCTCCACACTGACTCCGTACCGGTACCCCCTGTATATAGCCTCCACATTGACTCCGTACCGGTACCCCCTGTATATGGCCTCCACATTGACTCTGTACCGGTACCCCCTGTATATAGCCTCCACATTGACTCTGTACCGGTACCCCTGTATATAGCCTCCACACTGACTCTGTACCGGTACCCCTGTATATAGCCTCCACATTGACTCTGTACCGGTACCCCCTGTATATAGCCTCCACATTGACTCTGTACCGGTACCCCTGTATATAGCCTCCACATTGACTCTGTACCGGTACCCCTGTATATAGCCTCCACATTGACTCTGTACCGGTACCCCTGTATATAGCCTCCACATTGACTCTGTACCGGTACCCCTGTATATAGCCTCCACATTGACTCTGTACCGGTACCCCTGTATATAGCCTCCACATTGACTCTGTACCGGTACCCCCTGTATATAGCCTCCACATTGACTCTGTACCGGTACCCCTGTATATAGCCTCCACATTGACTCTGTACTGGTACCCCCTGTATATAGTCTCCACATTGACTCTGTACTGGTACCCCCTGTATATAGCCTCCACGTTGACTCTGTACTGGTACCCCCTGTATATAGTCTCCACATTGACTCTGTACCGGTACCCCCTGTATATAGCCTCCACATTGACTCTGTACCGGTACCCCTGTATATAGCCTCCACATTGACTCTGTACTGGTACCCCTGTATATAGTCTCCACATTGACTCTGTACTGGTACCCCTGTATATAGCCTCCACATTGACTCTGTACCGGTACCCCTGTATATAGTCTCCACATTGACTCTGTACCGTAACACCCTGTATATAGCCTCCACATTGACTCTGTACCGTAATACCCTGTATATAGCCTCCACATTGACTCTGTACCGTAACACCCTGTATATTGCCTCCACATTGACTCTGTACCGGTACCCCCTGTATATAGCCTCCACATTGACTCTGTACCGGTACCCCTGTATATAGCCTCCACATTGACTCTGTACCGGTACCCCTGTATATAGTCTCCACATTGACTCTGTACCGTAATACCCTGTATATAGTCTCCACATTGACTCTGTACCGTAATACCCTGTATATAGGCTCCACATTGACTCTGTACCGGTACCCCCTGTATATAGTCTCCACATTGACTCTGTACCGTAATACCCTGTATATAGTCTCCACATTGACTCTGTACCATAATACCCTGTATATAGCCTCCACATTGACTCTGTACCGTAATACCCTGTATATAGCCTCCACATTGACTCTGTACCGTAATACCCTGTATATAGCCTCCACATTGACTCTGTACCGTAATACCCTGTATATAGCCTCCACATTGACTCTGTACCGTAATACCCTGTATATAGCCTCCACATTGACTCTGTACCGTAACACCCTGTATATTGCCTCCACATTGACTCTGTACCGGTACCCCCTGTATATAGCCTCCACATTGACTCTGTACCGGTACCTCCTGTATATAGCCTCCACATTGACTCTGTACCGGTACCCCCTGTATATAGTCTCCACATTGACTCTGTACCGTAATACCCTGTATATAGTCTCCACATTGACTCTGTACCGTAATACCCTGTATATAGGCTCCACATTGACTCTGTACCGGTACCCCCTGTATATAGTCTCCACATTGACTCTGTACCGTAATACCCTGTATATAGTCTCCACATTGACTCTGTACCGTAATACCCTGTATATAGTCTCCACATTGACTCTGTACCATAATACCCTGTATATAGCCTCCACATTGACTCTGTACCGTAATACCCTGTATATAGCCTCCACATTGACTCTGTACCGTAATACCCTGTTTATAGCCTCCACATTGACTCTGTACCTTAATACCCTGTATATAGCCTCCACATTGACTCTGTACCGTAATAACCCTGTATATAGCCTCCACATTGACTCTGTACCGTAATACCCTGTATATAGCCTCCACACTGACTCCGTACCGGTACCCCCTGTATATAGCCTCCACATTGACTCCGTACCGGTACCCCCTGTATATAGCCTCCACATTGACTCTGTACCGGTACCCCCTGTATATAGTCTCCACATTGACTCTGTACCGTAATACCCTGTATATAGTCTCCACATTGACTCTGTACCGGTACCCCCTGTATATAGTCTCCACATTGACTCTGTACCGGTACCCCCTGTATATAGCCTCCACACTGACTCCGTACCGGTACCCCCTGTATATAGCCTCCAAATTGACTCTGTACCGTAATACCCTGTATATAATCTCCACATTGACTCTGTACCGGTACCCCTGGTATATAGTCTCCACATTGACTCTGTACCGGTACCCCCTGTATATAGCCTCCACACTGACTCTGTACCGTAATACCCTGTATATAGCCTCCACACTGACTCCGTACCGGTACCCCCTGTATATAGCCTCCACATTGACTCTGTACCGGTACCCCCTGTATATAGCCTCCACATTGACTCCGTACCGGTACCCCCTGTATATAGTCTCCACATTGACTCTGTACCGGTACACCCTGTATATAGCCTCCACATTGACTCTGTACCGGTACCCCCTGTATATAGCCTCCACATTGACTCTGTACCGGTACCCCCTGTATATAGCCTCCACACTGACTCTGTACCGGTACCCCCTGTATATAGCCTCCACATTGACTCTGTACCGGTACCCCTGTATATAGCCTCCACATTGACTCTGCACCGTAATACCCTGTATATAGCCTCCACACTGACTCCGTACCGGTACCCCTGTATATAGCCTCCACATTGACTCTGTACCGTAATACCCTGTATATAGTCTCCACATTGCCTCTGTACCGGTACCCCCTGTATATAGTCTCCACATTGACTCTGTACCGGTACCCCCTGTATATAGCCTCCACACTGAATCTGTACCGTAATACCCTGTATATAGCCTCCACATTGACTCTGTACCAGTACCCCGTGTATATAGCCTCCACATTGACTCTGTACCAGTACCCCCTGTATATAGCCTCCACATTGACTCCGTACCGGTACCCCCTGTATATAGCCTCCACACTGACTCCGTACCGGTACCCCCTGTATATAGCCTCCACATTGACTCCGTACCGGTACCCCCTGTATATGGCCTCCACATTGACTCTGTACCGGTACCCCCTGTATATAGCCTCCACATTGACTCTGTACCGGTACCCCTGTATATAGCCTCCACACTGACTCTGTACCGGTACCCCTGTATATAGCCTCCACATTGACTCTGTACCGGTACCCCTGTATATAGCCTCCACATTGACTCTGTACCGGTACCCCTGTATATAGCCTCCACATTGACTCTGTACCGGTACCCCTGTATATAGCCTCCACATTGACTCTGTACCGGTACCCCCTGTATATAGCCTCCACATTGACTCTGTACCGGTACCCCTGTATATAGCCTCCACATTGACTCTGTACCGGTACCCCCTGTATATAGCCTCCACATTGACTCTGTACCGGTACCCCCTGTATATAGCCTCCACATTGACTCTGTACCGGTACCCCTGTATATAGCCTCCACATTGACTCTGTACTGGTACCCCCTGTATATAGTCTCCACATTGACTCTGTACTGGTACCCCCTGTATATAGCCTCCACGTTGACTCTGTACTGGTACCCCCTGTATATAGTCTCCACATTGACTCTGTACCGGTACCCCCTGTATATAGTCTCCACATTGACTCTGTACCGTAACACCCTGTATATAGCCTCCACATTGACTCTGTACCGTAATACCCTGTATATAGCCTCCACATTGACTCTGTACCGTAACACCCTGTATATTGCCTCCACATTGACTCTGTACCGGTACCCCCTGTATATAGCCTCCACATTGACTCTGTACCGGTACCCCCTGTATATAGCCTCCACATTGACTCTGTACCGGTACCCCCTGTATATAGTCTCCACATTGACTCTGTACCGTAATACCCTGTATATAGTCTCCACATTGACTCTGTACCGTAATACCCTGTATATAGGCTCCACATTGACTCTGTACCGGTACCCCCTGTATATAGTCTCCACATTGACTCTGTACCGGTACCCCCTGTATATAGCCTCCACACTGACTCCGTACCGGTACCCCCTGTATATAGCCTCCAAATTGACTCTGTACCGTAATACCCTGTATATAATCTCCACATTGACTCTGTACCGGTACCCCTGGTATATAGTCTCCACATTGACTCTGTACCGGTACCCCCTGTATATAGCCTCCACACTGACTCTGTACCGTAATACCCTGTATATAGCCTCCACACTGACTCCGTACCGGTACCCCCTGTATATAGCCTCCACATTGACTCTGTACCGGTACCCCCTGTATATAGCCTCCACATTGACTCCGTACCGGTACCCCCTGTATATAGTCTCCACATTGACTCTGTACCGGTACACCCTGTATATAGCCTCCACATTGACTCTGTACCGGTACCCCCTGTATATAGCCTCCACATTGACTCTGTACCGGTACCCCCTGTATATAGCCTCCACACTGACTCTGTACCGGTACCCCCTGTATATAGCCTCCACATTGACTCTGTACCGGTACCCCCTGTATATAGCCTCCACATTGACTCTGCACCGTAATACCCTGTATATAGCCTCCACACTGACTCCGTACCGGTACCCCCTGTATATAGCCTCCACATTGACTCTGTACCGTAATACCCTGTATATAGTCTCCACATTGCCTCTGTACCGGTACCCCCTGTATATAGTCTCCACATTGACTCTGTACCGGTACCGCCTGTATATAGCCTCCACACTGAATCTGTACCGTAATACCCTGTATATAGCCTCCACATTGACTCTGTACCAGTACCCCGTGTATATAGCCTCCACATTGACTCTGTACCAGTACCCCCTGTATATAGCCTCCACATTGACTCCGTACCGGTACCCCCTGTATATAGCCTCCACACTGACTCCGTACCGGTACCCCCTGTATATAGCCTCCACATTGACTCCGTACCGGTACCCCCTGTATATGGCCTCCACATTGACTCTGTACCGGTACCCCCTGTATATAGCCTCCACATTGACTCTGTACCGGTACCCCTGTATATAGCCTCCACACTGACTCTGTACCGGTACCCCTGTATATAGCCTCCACATTGACTCTGTACCGGTACCCCCTGTATATAGCCTCCACATTGACTCTGTACCGGTACCCCTGTATATAGCCTCCACATTGACTCTGTACCGGTACCCCTGTATATAGCCTCCACATTGACTCTGTACCGGTACCCCCTGTATATAGCCTCCACATTGACTCTGTACCGGTACCCCTGTATATAGCCTCCACATTGACTCTGTACCGGTACCCCTGTATATAGCCTCCACATTGACTCTGTACCGGTACCCCTGTATATAGCCTCCACATTGACTCTGTACCGGTACCCCTGTATATAGCCTCCACATTGACTCTGTACTGGTACCCCCTGTATATAGTCTCCACATTGACTCTGTACTGGTACCCCCTGTATATAGCCTCCACGTTGACTCTGTACTGGTACCCCCTGTATATAGTCTCCACATTGACTCTGTACCGGTACCCCCTGTATATAGTCTCCACATTGACTCTGTACCGTAACACCCTGTATATAGCCTCCACATTGACTCTGTACCGTAATACCCTGTATATAGCCTCCACATTGACTCTGTACCGTAACACCCTGTATATTGCCTCCACATTGACTCTGTACCGGTACCCCCTGTATATAGCCTCCACATTGACTCTGTACCGGTACCCCCTGTATATAGCCTCCACATTGACTCTGTACCGGTACCCCCTGTATATAGTCTCCACATTGACTCTGTACCGTAATACCCTGTATATAGTCTCCACATTGACTCTGTACCGTAATACCCTGTATATAGGCTCCACATTGACTCTGTACCGGTACCCCCTGTATATAGTCTCCACATTGACTCTGTACCGTAATACCCTGTATATAGGCTCCACATTGACTCTGTACCGGTACCCCCTGTATATAGTCTCCACATTGACTCTGTACCGTAATACCCTGTATATAGTCTCCACATTGACTCTGTACCGTAATACCCTGTATATAGTCTCCACATTGACTCTGTACCATAATACCCTGTATATAGCCTCCACATTGACTCTGTACCGTAATACCCTGTATATAGCCTCCACATTGACTCTGTACCGTAATACCCTGTTTATAGCCTCCACATTGACTCTGTACCTTAATACCCTGTATATAGCCTCCACATTGACTCTGTACCGTAATAACCCTGTATATAGCCTCCACATTGACTCTGTACCGTAATACCCTGTATATAGCCTCCACATTGACTCTGTACCGTAATACCCTGTATATAGCCTCCACATTGACTCTGTACTAGTAACCCCTGTATATAGCCTCCACATTGACTCTGTACCGTAATACCCTGTATATAGCCTCCACATTGACTCTGTATTAGTAATCCCTGTATATAGCCTCCACATTGACTCTGTACCGTAATACCCTGTATATAGCCTCCACATTGACTCTGTACTAGTAACCCCTGTATATAGCCTCCACATTGACTCTGTACTAGTAACCCCTGTATATAGCCTCCACATTGACTCTGTACTAGTAACCCCTATATATCGTCTCCACATTGACTCTGTACGAGTAACCCCTGTATATAGCCTCCACATTGACTCTGTACCGTAATACCCTGTATATAGCCTCCACATTGACTCTGTACTAGTAACCCCTGTATATAGCCTCCACATTGACTCTGTACTAGTAACCCCTGTATATAGCCTCCACATTGACTCTGTACTAGTAACCCCTGTATATAGCCTCCACATTGACTCTGTACTAGTAACCCCTGTATATAGCCTCCACATTGACTCTGTACCGTAATACCCTGTATATAGCCTCCACACTGACTCTGTACTAGTAACCCCTGTATATAGCCTCCACATTGACTCTGTACCGTAATACCCTGTATATAGCCTCCACATTGACTCTGTAACGTAATACCCTGTATATAGCCTCCACATTGACTCTGTACCGTAATACCCTGTATATAGCCTCCACATTGACTCTGTACCGTAATACCCTGTATATAGTCTCCACATTGACTCTGTACCGTAATACCCTGTATATAGTCTCCACACTGACTCTGTACCGTAATACCCTGTATATAGCCTCCACATTGACTCTGTACTGGTATCCCCTGTATATAGCCTCCACATTGACTCTGTACCGTAATACCCTGTATATAGCCTCCACATTGACTCTGTACCGTAATACCCTGTATATAGCCTCCACATTGACTCTGTACCGTAATACCCTGTATATAGCCTCCACATTGACTCTGTACCGTAATACCCTGTATATAGCCTCCACATTGACTCTGTACCGTAATACCCTGTATATAGCCTCCACATTGACTCTGTACCGTAATACCCTGTATATAGCCTCCACATTGATTCTGTACTGGTAACCCCTGTATATAGCCTCCACATTGACTCTGTACCGTAATACCCTGTATATAGCCTCCACATTGACTCTGTACCGTAATACCCTGTATATAGCCTCCACATTGACTCTGTACCGTAATACCCTGTATATAGCCTCCACATTGACTCTGTACCGTAATACCCTGTATATAGTCTCCACATTGACTCTGTACCGTAATACCCTGTATATAGTCTCCACACTGACTCTGTACCGTAATACCCTGTATATAGTCTCCACACTGACTGAATTGTAGGAAGGAATTGTACTTTACGCTTCTGGGTCTTTGTATTTCCAGAGTGTGACAAAAGCTCGGATTCAATCCGATTGAAGGTCATTTCCTATTTAGCTGACACAGTTTACCATGAATTTGATCTCCACAAACGCGAGAATCTTGCCTTTAAAAGCTGCATTGTCTACAAACAGCGATCGGATTGAATCCCGGGCTTTTGTTAACATGCCGCTTCGATGCAAATGTGTTTTGTTGAGGAAATTGCTGTTGTGATTATGTTATTACTGCCAGTAACCAGCAGAGGGAGCTGTTTATCCTGCTGTGAACAAGCACAGTTTGGAAACGTGTACAGTAGAATACCATTTTTTGCAATATTTATAACCTCTAGTTAACTAATCAATAGCTTCTACCGATCAATAACTAAAACACACAAAGTGGAAAAACAATCAAACTAAATGGAATTTTTTTAATTAGAAGAAAAAAGACATTGTTAAATGTCTTTCATCGTTTTATTTAATTTATTATACAGTGTGTTTTATTTCTGCAATATTAAGAGTGACAATAGAAAAGCAGCATTGTGTATAGTAAATTAGTTCCATCTATCATTGTGGATGTCATGCGGTTGTCTGTACATGGAAATGTTACTCAAATGTTCCTACAACAATAGTTTTAACAAACTGATTTCATTAAATAAAGATGCATAACTTTGATTGTGTGTTGTTTTGGTGTGGATATGACAAAATGCCACCCTATTCCCTACTGTTGACCAGAGCCCTATAGATTACCAGTCACCCTATTCCCTACTGAGAGAGCCCTATAGATTACCAGTCACCCTATTCCCTACTGAGAGAGCCCTATAGATTACCAGTCACCCTATTCCCTACTGTTGACCAGAGCCCTATAGATTACCAGTCACCCTATTCCCTACTGTTGACCAGAGCCCTATAGATTACCGGTCACCCTATTCCCTACTGTTGACCAGAGCCCTATAGATTACCAGTCACCCTATTCCCTACTGTTGACCAGAGCCCTATAGATTACCAGTCACCCTATTCCCTACTGAGAGAGCCCTATAGATTACCAGTCACCCTATTCCCTGCTGAGAGAGCCCTATAGATTACCAGTCACCCTATTCCCTGCTGAGAGAGCCCTATAGATTACCAGTCACCCTATTCCCTGCTGAGAGAGCCCTATAGATTACCAGTCACCCTATTCCCTACTGAGAGAGCCCTATAGATTACCAGTCACCCTATTCCCTGCTGAGAGAGCCCTATAGATTACCAGTCACCCTATTCCCTACTGTTGACCAGAGCCCTATAGATTACCAGTCACCCTATTCCCTACTGAGAGAGCCCTATAGATTACCAGTCACCATATTCCCTACTGAGAGAGCCCTATAGATTACCAGTCACCCTATTCCCTACTGAGAGAGCCCTATAGATTACCAGTCACCCTATTCCCTGCTGAGAGAGCCCTATAGATTACCAGTCACCCTATTCCCTACTGTTGACCAGAGCCCTATAGATTACCAGTCACCCTATTCCCTACTGAGAGAGCCCTATAGATTACCAGTCACCCTATTCCCTACTGAGAGAGCCCTATAGATTACCAGTCACCCTATTCCCTACTGTTGACCAGAGCCCTATAGATTACCAGTCACCCTATTCCCTACTGAGAGAGCCCTATAGATTACCAGTCACCCTATTCCCTACTGTTGACCAGAGCCCTATAGATTACCAGTCACCCTATTCCCTACTGAGAGAGCCCTATAGATTACCAGTCACCCTATTCCCTGCTGAGAGAGCCCTATAGATTACCAGTCACCCTATTCCCTGCTGAGAGAGCCCTATAGATTACCAGTCACCCTATTCCCTACTGAGAGAGCCCTATAGATTACCAGTCACCCTATTCCCTACTGAGAGAGCCCTATAGATTACCAGTCACCCTATTCCCTACTGAGAGAGCCCTATAGATTACCAGTCACCCTATTCCCTACTGTTGACCAGAGCCCTATAGATTACCAGTCACCCTATTCCCTACTGAGAGAGCCCTATAGATTACCAGTCACCATATTCCCTACTGAGAGAGCCCTATAGATTACCAGTCACCCTATTCCCTACTGTTGACCAGAGCCCTATAGATTACCAGTCACCCTATTCAAATCAAATCAAATCAAATTTATTTATATAGCCCTTCGTACATCAGCTGATATCTCAAAGTGCTGTACAGAAACCCAGCCTAAAACCCCAAACAGCAAACAATATTCCCTGCTGAGAGGTATAAAAGTCACCCTATTCCCTGCTGAGGAAAATTACCAGTCACCCTATTCCCTAGAAAGGCCAAAACCTAGGAAGAAACCTCAGAGAGGAACCGGGTCTATTCCCTGGGGTGGATTACCAGTCCTCTTCTGGCTGTGACCAGGCCCTAGAGATTATAACAGAACATGACCAAGATGTTCAAATGTTGACAGAGCCGTAAATGACCAGCATGGTCAAATAATAATAGATTACAGTCAACAGTTGAAAGCTGGAGATTAGCAGTCACAGGGCTGCTGAGAGAGCCCTATAGATTACCAGTCACCCTATTCCCTACTGTTGACCAGAGCCCTATAGATTACCAGTCACCCTATTCCCTACTGAGAGAGCCCTATAGATTACCAGTCACCCTATTCCCTACTGTTGACCAGAGCCCTATAGATTACCAGTCACCCTATTCCCTACTGAGAGAGCCCTATAGATTACCAGTCACCCTATTCCCTACTGTTGACCAGAGCCCTATAGATTACCAGTCACCCTATTCCCTACTGAGAGAGCCCTATAGATTACCAGTCACCCTATTCCCTACTGTTGACCAGAGCCCTATAGATTACCAGTCACCCTATTCCCTACTGAGAGAGCCCTATAGATTACCAGTCACCCTATTCCCTACTGTTGACCAGAGCCCTATAGATTACCAGTCACCCTATTCCCTACTGAGAGAGCCCTATAGATTACCAGTCACCCTATTCCCTACTGAGAGAGCCCTATAGATTACCAGTCACCCTATTCCCTACTGAGAGAGCCCTATAGATTACCGGTCACCCTATTCCCTACTGAGAGAGCCCTATAATTAGCATAAAAACCTAGCGTCAAAAATGGATCCAATCATTTTTTTTACTGTTTGACTGGTCTAAAGTAGTGCACTATATAGGGAATAGAGTGCCATAGGGCTCTGGTCTAAAGTAGTGCACTATATAGGGAATAGGGTGCCATAGGGCTCTGGTCTAAAGTAGTGCACTATATAGGGAATAGGGTGCCATAGGGCTCTGGTCTAAAGTAGTGCACTATATAGGGAATAGGGTGCCATAGAGCTCTGGTCTAAAGTAGTGCACTATATAGGGAATAGGGTGTCATAGGGCTCTGGTCTAAAGCAGTGTACTATATAGGGAATAGGGGTGCAAGTAGGACCGCAAGACTTCCTTTGTGTTTATATGAAAAGGAAGCTGTGGACGTGAGGACAGGAGCAGTATGCTGTTCTCTGGACCTTCTTCCACGTTCCACGACAGCCAGAGTTCCCCACAGCCTGCCAATGGAGCAGCTCCTCACTGCAAAACACACAGGACACAGGTTAGTATGGCTCACAGCCAGCCAATGGAGCAGCTCCTCACAGGACACAGGTTAGGCTCACAGCCAGCCAAGCCAGCCAATGGAGCAGCTCCTCACAGGACACAGGTTAGTATGGCTCACAGCCAGCCAATGGAGCAGCTCCTCACTCATTGCAAAACACAGCCAGGACACAGGTTAGTATGGCTCACAGCCAGCCAATGGAGCAGCTCCTCACAGGACACAGGTAAGTATGGCTCACAGCCAGCCAATGGAGCAGCTCCTCACAGGTCATTGGTTAATATGGCTGACAGCCAGCCAATGGAGCAGCTCCTCACAGGACATCAGACACTTTTCCACTAAGAACACCTGTTTTTATTTTCCTCAGGATCATTGTCCTCTATAGTCGTTGAATACTACCAATAATACTGGACTGGTGGAGGCAGTCCATGATACACAGGGTTAAAGGAGAAGACCTGGAGATACCAGGGAAAATACATACATATATACACATATATTTACATATATACACATATATATTTACATATATACACATATATATTTACATATATACATGTATATTTACATATATACACATATATATTTACATATACACATATATATTTACATATATACACATATATATTTACATATATACACATATATATTTACATATATACATATATATTTACACATAGACATATATATTTACATATATACACATATATATTTACATATATATACACATATATATTTACATATATACACATATATATTTACATATATACATATACACATATATATTTACATAGATACATATATATATATTACATACATATATATACACATATATATTTACATAAATACACATATATATTTACATAGATACACATATATATTTACATATATATTTACATATATACACATATATATTTACAGATATACACATATATATTTACACATGTACACATATATATTTACACATATACACATATATATTTACATATATACATATACACATATATATATATACATATATATACATACATATATATATACATATATTTTTACATATATACACATATATATTTACAGATATACACATATATATTTACACATATACACATATATATTTACACATATACACATATATATTTACATATATACATATACACATATATATATATACATATATATACATATATATTTACATATATACACATATATATTTACATATGCATGTTCTGAAAGGTCATTCTAACAGGAGTGGTGAGGGGTCAAATCTACTGAAAGGTCATTCTAACAGGAGTGGTGAGGGGTCAAATCTACTGAAAGGTCATTCTAACAGGAGTGGTGAGGGGTCAAATCTACTGAAAGGTCATTCTAACAGGAGTGGTGAGGGGTCAAATCTACTGAAAGATCATTCTAACAGGAGTGGTGAGGGGTCAAATCTACTGAAAGGTCATTCTAACAGGAGTGGTGAGGGGTCAAATCTACAGCAGCACAAAGATCACACTGACGACAACACAACTACTGTGTGTGAAAACATTTTTCACCTTTCAGTTAAAAAAAAAATATAATAATAATTAAATGTATGACGAGACTAGTCTTCATCTCTGCAACTGTTTTGATAAACTCGTACACCAGTCAAATGTTACCACAAACTAAGAACACAGAACAAAGATCTCATATAGTCTACACATTTTTTTTATTTTTTATTTTACCTTTATTTAACCAGGCAAGTCAGTTAAGAACACATTCTTATTTTCAATGACGGCCTGGGAACAGTGGGTTAACTGCCTGTTCAACGACAGATTTGTACCTTGTCAGCTCGGGGGTTTGAACTTGCGACCTTCCGGTTACTAGTCCAACGCTCTAACCACTAGGCTACCCTGCCGCCTCTACACTCTAACCACTAGGCTACCCTGCCTCCTCTACACTCTAACCACTAGGCTACCCTGCCTCCTCTACACTCTAACCACTAGGCTACCCTGCCTCCTCTACACTCTAACCACTAGGCCACCCTGCCTCCTCTACACTCTAACCACTAGGCTACCCTGCCGCCTCTACACTCTAACCACTAGGCTACCCTGCCACCTCTACACTCTAACCACTAGGCTACCTGCCACCTCTACACTCTAACCACTAGGCTACCTGCCGCCTCTACACTCTAACCACTAGGCTACCTGCCACCTCTACACTCTAACCACTAGGCTACCTGCCACCTCTACACTCTAACCACTAGGCTACCCTGCCACCTCTACCCTCTAACCACTAGGCTACCCTGCCACCCTCCACTCTAACCACTAGGCTACACTGCCACCTCTACACTCTAACCACTAGGCTACACTGCCACCTCTACACTCTAACCACTAGGCTACCCTGCCACCTCTACACTCTAACCACTAGGCTACCCTGCCACCCCTCCACTCTAACCACTAGGCTACACTGCCACCTCTACACTCTAACCACTAGGCTACCCTGCCACCTCTACACTCTAACCACTAGGCTACCCTGCCACCTCTACACTCTAACCACTAGGCTACCCTGCCGCCTCTACACTCTAACCACTAGGCTACCCTGCCACCTCTACACTCTAACCACTAGGCTACCCTGCCACCTCTACACTCTAACCACTAGGCTACGCTGCCACCTCTACACTCTAACCACTAGGCTACCTGCCGCCTCTACACTCTAACCACTAGGCTACCCTGCCGCCTCTACACTCTAACCACTAGGCTACCCTGCCGCCTCTACACTCTAACCACTAGGCTACCCTGCCGCCTCTACACTCTAACCACTAGGCTACCCTGCCGCCGCTACACTCTAACCACTAGGCTACCCTGCCACCTCTACACTCTAACCACTAGGCTACCCTGCCTCCTCTACACTCTAACCACTAGGCTACCCTGCCGCCGCTACACTCTAACCACTAGGCTACCTGCCTCTACACTCTAACCACTAGGCTACCTGCCACCTCTACACTCTAACCACTAGGCTACCTGCCTCCTCTACACTCTAACCACTAGGCTACCTGCCTCTACACTCTAACCACTAGGCTACCTGCCACCTCTACACTCTAACCACTAGGCTACCTGCCACCTCTACACTCTAACCACTAGGCCACCCTGCCACCTCTACACTCTAACCACTAAGCTACCCTGCCGCCTCTACACTCTAACCACTAGGCTACCCTGCCACCTCTACACTCTAACCACTAGGCTACCCTGCCTCCTCTACACTCTAACCACTAGGCTACCCTGCCACCTCTACACTCTAACCACTAGGCTACGCTGCCACCTCTACACTCTAACCACTAGGCTACGCTGCCACCTCTACACTCTAACCACTAGGCTACGCTGCCACCTCTACACTCTAACCACTAGGCTACCCTGCCACCTCTACACTCTAACCACTAGGCTACCCTGCCACCTCTACACTCTAACCACTAGGCTACCTGCCACCTCTACACTCTAACCACTAGGCTACCTGCCTCCTCTACACTCTAACCACTAGGCTACCCTGCCTCCTCTACACTCTAACCACTAGGCTACCCTGCCTCCTCTACACTCTAACCACTAGGCTACCTGCCACCTCTACACTCTAACCACTAGGCTACCTGCCTCCTCTACACTCTAACCACTAGGCTACCTGCCGCCTCTACACTCTAACCACTAGGCTACCCTGCCGCCTCTACACTCTAACCACTAGGCTACGCTGCCTCCTCTACACTCTAACCACTAGGCTACGCTGCCTCCTCTACACTCTAACCACTAGGCTACCCTGCCGCCTCTACACTCTAACCACTAGGCTACCTGCCGCCTCTACACTCTAACCACTAGGCTACCCTGCCTCCTCTACACTCTAACCACTAGGCTACCCTGCCACCTCTACACTCTAACCACTAGGCCGCCTCCTCTAACTCTAACCACTAGGCTACCCTGCCACCTCTCCACTCTAACCACTAGGCTACCTGCCGCCTCTACACTCTAACCACTAGGCTACCCTGCCTCCTCTACACTCTAACCACTAGGCTACCCTGCCACCTCTACACTCTAACCACTAGGCCGCCTCCTCTACACTCTAACCACTAGGCTACCCTGCCACCTCTCCACTCTAACCACTAGGCTACCTGCCACCTCTCCACTCTAACCACTAGGCTACCCTGCCACCTCTACACTCTAACCACTAGGCTACCTGCCGCCTCTACACTCTAACCACTAGGCTACCTGCCTCCTCTACACTCTAACCACTAGGCTACCCTGCCACCTCTCCACTCTAACCACTAGGCTACCTGCCACCTCTACACTCTAACCACTAGGCTACCTGCCTCCTCTACACTCTAACCACTAGGCTACCTGCCGCCTCTACACTCTAACCACTAGGCTACCCTGCCGCCTCTACACTCTAACCACTAGGCTACGCTGCCTCCTCTACACTCTAACCACTAGGCTACCCTGCCTCCTCTACACTCTAACCACTAGGCTACCCTGCCACCTCTACACTCTAACCACTAGGCTACCCTGCCTCCTCTACACTCTAACCACTAGGCTACCCTGCCTCCTCTACACTCTAACCACTAGGCTACCCTGCCACCTCTACACTCTAACCACTAGGCCGCCTCCTCTACACTCTAACCACTAGGCTACCCTGCCACCTCTCCACTCTAACCACTAGGCTACCTGCCGCCTCTACACTCTAACCACTAGGCTACCTGCCTCCTCTACACTCTAACCACTAGGCTACCCTGCCACCTCTCCACTCTAACCACTAGGTCACCCTGCCACCTCTACACTCTAACCACTAGGCTACCTGCCACCTCTACACTCTAACCACTAGTCTACTAATGTTATAACATATGATCAATCAACTAGTGCCATTTCCAGGGGGTTGGACATCAAAGCCTAACTACATAGCTGCATTGGCTCAAACAAGGCTTACATGACTTTCTTCATAATACCAAACGTCTTTAAAAAAATGATCCGTCCGTGACTCCGTACCTGTTGGATTCTTGTCCGTCTCCCTGGCAGCTGCCGCTATGGTTACGCATGGCGGGGGGTTGGCACGCCACACACACCGTGTAGCCCTCACGTAGGTACTGCATCCAGAGGGTGTGTGGTCTGTTCTCCACCGTACAGTGGGTAGTCAGAGACTCCATCTTATACTCCATACAGAACCTGACGGAGGAGGGGTTTGAAATATCATACCTACCATTCCACACAGAGTGCATCCTAAATGGCACCCTATTCCCTAGTGCACTACTTTAGACCAGAGCTCTATGGCACCCTATTCATTTACATTTACATTTACATTTAAGTCATTTAGCAGACGCTCTTATCCAGAGCGACTTACATTCCCTAATAGTGCACTACTTTAGACCAGGGCCCTATGGCACCCTATTCCCTATATAGTGCAATACTTTAGACCGGGACCTATAGGGAGTATAGTGCACTACTTTAGACCAGGACCTATAGGGAGTATAGTGCACTACTTTAGACCAGGACCTATAGGGAGTATAGTGCACTACTTTAGACCAGGACCTATAGGGAGTATAGTGCACTACTTTAGACCGGGACCTATAGGGTGCCATGCCAACAAAAGTAATTGGTTCGAATAATGACAGTTTGAATTACAGGGTTGCAGGAGGGAGCTGGGACTTCACATTTCAGATGGTGTGTGTGTGTGTGTGTGTGTGTGTGTGTGTGTGTGTGTGTGTGTGTGTGTGTGTGTGTGTGTGTGTGTGTGTGTGTGTGTGTGTGTGTGTGTGTGTGTGTGTGTGTGTGTGTGTGTGTGTGTGTGTGTGTGTGTGTGTGTGTGTGTGTGTGTGTGTGTGTGTGTGTGTGTGTGTGGTGTGTGTTTCCCTGCGTTCAGAGAAACTTTGCCAATTGTTCGTCCAGATTCTTTGTACATGTGATGTTAATCATGTTTCATACCTGATGGAAACCAGTGTGTGTGTGTGTGTGTGTGTGTGTGTGTGTGTGTGTGTGTGTGTGTGTGTGTGTGTGTGTGTGTGTGTGTGTGTGTGTGTGTGTGTGTGTGTGTGTGTGTGTGTGTGTGTGTGTGTGTGTGTGTGTGTGTGTGTGTGTGTGTGTGTGTGTGTGTGTGTGATCTAGATATCCTGGTGAGAAAACACTTCATTTGGTAGAAAATCCCTAGTTGCTTTTTGCTGTGACGATGGCGTGCCTCACATTTCAAACCAGAATGATCGTTGACATCTTATTAACTAAGTAAGTACCACAGGCCCCCTCACTTGTTCTACATTTTGTTACGATACAGCCTTATTCTGAAATGGACTAAATAGTGTTTGTCCTCATCAATCTACACCATTATGACAAAGTGAATACAAACTGACAGAGCTTGAGAGGATCTGCAGAGAAGAATGGGAGAAACTCCCCAGATACAATGTGCCAAGCTTGTAGCGTCATACCCAAGGAGACTCAAGGTTGTAATCTAGGCCAAAGGTGCTTCAACAAAGTACTGAGTAAAGGGTCTGAATACTTATGTAAATATGATATTTCAGTTTTTTATACTTTTTATTTTTTTATATACATTTGCAAAAATGTCTATGAACCTCGTTTTGCTTTGTCATTATGGACTATTGTGTCTAGATTGATGAGGATTTTTTACTTGTATTTTAGAATAGGGTTCTAATTTGACAAAATGTGGAAAAACTCAAGGGGTCTGAATACACTGAATTGGACTTAATTCCACATTTTGTTGTGTTACAGCTCAAATTCAAAATGGGCAAAAAATGTATAAAATGATTCACTATTCACCTTTGGCAGCGATTACAGCTGTGTGTCTTTCTGGGTAAGTCTCTAATATCTGTAGGTCTTTCAGGGTGACTCTCTAAGAGCTGTGAGTCTTTCTGGTCAAGTCTCTAATATCTGTGAGTATTTCTGTGTAAGTCTCTAAAAGCTGTGGGTCTTTCTGGGTAAGTTGCTAAGAGCTGTGAGTCTTTCTGGGTAAGTCCCTAAGAGCTGTGAATGTTTCTGGGTAAGTTGCTAAGAGCTGGTAGTCTTTCTGGGTAAGTCTCTAAGAGCTGTGAGTCTTTCTGGGTAAGTTGCTAAGAGCTGGTAGTCTTTCTGGGTAAGTCTCTAAGAGCTGTGAGTCTTTCTGGGTAAGTCTCTAAGAGCTGTGAGTCTTTCTGGGTTAGTCTCTAAGAGCTGTGAGTTTTTCTGGGTTAGTCTCTAAGATATGTGAGTCTTTCTGGGTAAGTCTCTAAGAGCTGTGAGTCTTTCTGGGTTAGTCTCTAAGAGCTGTGAGTCTTTCTGGGTAAGTCTCTAAGAGCTGTGAGTCTTTCTGGGTAAGTCGCTAAGAGCTGTGAGTCTTTCTGGGTAAGTCTCTAAGAGCTGTTAGTCTTTCTGGGTTAGTCTCTAAGAGCTGTGAGTCTTTCTGGGTAAGTCCCTAAGAGCTGTGAGTCTTTCTGGGTAGGTCTCTAATAGCGTTCCACACCTGGTTTCTACAATATTTGCCAATTTATTGTTTTATAAATTCTTCAAACTCTGTCATATTGGTTGTTGATCATTGCTTGATAACCATTTTCAGGTCTTGCCATAAATTTAAGTTAAAACTGTAACTCAGCCAGTCAGGAACATTCACTGCCTTCTTGGTAAGCAACCCCAGAGTATATTTGGCCTTGTCTTTTAGGTTTTTGTCCTGCTGAAAGGTGAAATCATCTCCCAGTGTTTGGTGGAAAGCAGACTGAACCATGTTTTCCTCTAGGATTTTGCCTGTGCTTGTCCATTTATTTGTTATCCTTTTTTATCCTTGTAAGCATACCCATAACATGATGCAGCCACCACTATGTTTGAAAATATGGAGAGTGGTACTCAGTAATGTGATACATTGGATTGTCCCAAAAAGAACACTTCGTATTAAAGGACAAAAAAAATTATTGCTTTGCCACTTTTTCTTGCAGTATTACTTTAGTTTCTTGTTGCAAACAGGATGAAGGTTTTGGAATATTATTATTCTGTACAGGCTTCCTTCTTTTCACTCTGTCAATTAGGTTAGTATTGTGGAGTAACTACAATGTCTCAGTTTTCTCCTATCACAGCCATTAAACTCTGTAACTGTTTTAAAGTCACCATTGGCCTCATGGTTAAATCCCTGAGCAGTTTCCATCCACTCTGGCAACTGAGTTAGGAATGTTGCCTGTATCTTGGTAGTGACTGGGTGTCACCATCCAAAGTGTAATTAATAACCTCACCATGTTGCTCAAAGGGACATTTAAGGTCTGTTTTTTAGTTTTTACCCATCTACCAATAGGTGCCCTTCTTTGCGAGGCATTGGAAAACCTCCCTGGTCTTTGTGGTTGAATATGTGTTTGTAATTCACTGATCGACTGAGGGACCTTACAGATAGTTATATGTGTGGGGTACAGAGATGAGGGAGTCATTCAAAACTCATGTTAAACAGTATTATTGCACACAGAGTGAGTCATATCTTTATATGTAACTTGTTAGAGCACGTTGTTACTCCTGAACTTATTTAGGTTTGCCACAACAAAGGAGTTGAATACTTATCGACTCTAAACATTTTAAGCTTTTCATTTTTAAATTCATTTGTAAAAATGTCAAAACGTTGTAAAGTATTGTGTGTAGGCCAGTGGACAAAAAAAAAATTCTCAAATTGTATCCATTTTAAATTCAGGCTGTAACAACAAAATGTGGGGAAACAGTCAAGGGGTGTGAAACACTTCTGATGGCACTGTGTGTACCACAGGATCCTTGAATCTGATTCGTCCCCTTCCCTATGTGAGTAGACGGGTGTAATAGAGCATTGTACAACTCGCTATAAGCCTTCATAACTGTTCATTTCTCCTTAAGAACCGCCATAAAACATGCATAACGCAGCATACCCAGGGTACAGAGGTGCTCCGTAGATGTCAGGCTTTGTTCTTCCTTTACCAAACTCCCTGGTGGTGATGAAAGCTGGACCTGGAGAGGGACAAACACAGTCCCCTGGTTATAACCAGGACCTGGAGAGAGACCAACACAGTCCCCTGGTTATAACCAGGACCTGGAGAGGGACAAACACAGTCCCCTGGTTATAACCAGGACCTGGAGAGAGACCAACACAGTCCCCTGGTTATAACCAGGACATGGAGAGGGACAAACACAGTCCCCTGGTTATAACCAGGACCTGGAGAGGGACAAACACAGTCCCCTGGTTATAACCAGGACCTGGAGAGAGACCAACACAGTCCCCAGGTTAAAACTAGGACCTGGAGAGAGACCAACACAGTCCCCTGGTTATAACCAGGACTTGGAGACAGACCAACACAGTCCCCTGGTTATAACCAGGACTTGGAGACAGACCAACACAGTCCCCTGGTGATAACCAGGACTTGGAGACAGACCAACACAGTCCCCAGGTTAAAACCATGCAACAGTGTGACTCAGTTGGTTTAGTTTAATGTGCGTGTACCTGTGTTCTGAGTGCAGATCTCTCCATGGTTCGACTGGTAGTCCATGCAGCCAGCCTGCTCCTCTAGACTGGGACATGGATCTGCACTGTTCCTGGGCTCCTGCTCAATGTGGCGCTGCCTACAATCCATTGATGATTCATAGATTATTGGCTTTTAAAGCATTTTAAAAGTACAAAATAAATCAATCCCAGAAGATAACACGAGTGTTAAGTCCACTTATTATATCTAATGTGGTTCTTCAGTGTTGGACAAAAGACCGCGTTTACACAAGAAGCCCAATTCTGATCTTTTGCCACTAATTGGTCTTTTGACAAATCAGATTTATTCCCACTAATTGGTCTGTCAACAGGACCAATAAATAACACACAGGTCTCACCGGACCCTCCTGGACCGCTGGCAGGGCTGGGCACAACCACTCCAGTGACTCCAGTCAGTCACCACACACGACTGGGCTGGACGAGAGACAACAGTGTTATTATTTTGCATTAAAGTATCTTCATAAACACCTATAGACACACACACACACACACACACACACACACACACACACACACACACACACACACACACACACACACACACACACACACACACACACACACACACACACACACACACACACACACACACACACAGTCTTTGACACACATGCATCTTTAATAGAACATTCAGGGAATCGTTACCTAATTAATATTCATACACCTGCCTCCCGATTGGTGGATGTGCTTTTGTTCCAGCCTAGGATAAACACACCTACCAAATCATCAAGGCTTTGATTAGCTGAATCAAATTAGTTAGCGCTGGGTTGGAACTAAAGCCTGCACGCCCTGTGAATCCTCCGTGCCAGGAGTGAAAACCCCTGAGGTGATGTTAGTTTGACGACTGAAGTTCTGTGACATTTTAAGCCTTCCCTGTAACACTGAAGACGGAACAAGTCAAGGGTGTGTACAGTTCGCTCAGCTGACTGCTCAATATTCACCCTATTCCCTATAAAGTGCACTACTTTAGACTAGAGCCCTATGGCACCCTATTCCCTATAAAGGACACTAATTTTGACCAGAGCCATATGGCACCCTATTCCCTATAAAGGGCACTAATTTTGACCAGAGCCCTATGGCATCCTATTCCCTATAAAGTGCACTAATTTTGACCAGCGCCCTATGGCACCCTATTCCCTATAAAGTGCACTACTTTAGACCAGAGCCCTACAAGAATAGGGTGCCATTTGGGACACACACCTTGGATTTGAAGGATTGGTGTTTCTGTACAGCGTTGGGTGATCTGAATGAAACTGTAAAGCTGAATGAATTGGATCCAGTCACTGATCCATTTAATCCTGTTGTTCTCTTTTCACACGCTCTCTGAGTACCTGGTCTTTGATGTGTCAGGTATTAGGTACACTCTGCTTGGCTAACTCCTACAGTAATTACCACAGAGATCCCATTCAATTCCGGATGTAGTACACTACATTGTAAATAAGGTGCTATCCGGGACACAGATAATGATTAATAGAAGTGCATTCCTGACATATTTGTCCATAATTCCATCCTGTCCGCACATTCATACAAAGTAAATGAGTTACGATTGAAACTAGACAGCATAGTTTTATATCAGATCAGTCAGAGTCCCTAACCATAGAGATCAGATTCCATTACTAGAGGGGCTATGATGTCATAAACCCTTAAAGCTCCAGAGAGGTTTGAAAACGGCAGCCATCTTGGTCAGGGAGAAGTCCAAACCAGTCTAATTGGAATGAATGGCAGAAGAGGCTCAATTCTGATTTTACTTATGCAGGAAATTCAAAATAAGAAATGTCAGAAATTGATGAATAGAAGTTTTGTCAACTTAAAATAATGTTTTGTCAACTTAAAATAATGTCATATAATTATAACTGCAGTTTATATGGGTTTTATACACATTTTCTGTTATGCAGGTGAGTGAGGACCCAAAAGCGACTTAACAGAAACTGAGTTTATTAAAGTCCAAACAGAGAAAACATAATCCTCAATCCTTAACAGGAAATGTCCAAACAGGGAAAACATAAATCCTCTTAGTTGGGGAGAGTTGCAGGGCTTGCGGCAAAAGACTGCAGGTCCCTTCGGGTAGGCGCGGGCCGTAGAGGATAGAGACACCTGCTCACACGTAGTATCTGAAGACGAGGCAGAATACAACTGGACGGAACAAGGGTACAGCAAACGGCAAACAAGAATCCGACAAGGACAGAAGCAGAAACAGAGAGAGAAATAGAGACTTAATCAGAGGGCAAAATAGGGGACAGGTGAGAAAGAGTAAACGAGGTCGTTAGGAGAATGAGGAACAGCTGGGAGCAGGAACGGAACGATAGAGAGAGAGGGATAGAGAGAGGGAAAGAAACCTAATAACACCAGCAGGGGGAAACGAATAGAAGAGAAAGCACAGGGACAAGACATGACAATATATGACAATACATGACATTTTCAGTATATATATATATATATATATATATATACTTTAAAATATACAGCTGAATACGGAAGCTTACATACACTTAGGACGGAGTCATTAAAACCTGTTTTTCAACCACTCCACAAATGTCTTGTTTACAAACTATAGTTTTGGCAAGTTTGTTAGGACATCTACTTTGTGCAGGACACAAGTCATTTTTTCAAAAATTGTTTACAGACAGATTATTTCACTTATAATTCACTGTATCACAATTCCAGTGGGTCAGAAGTTTACATACACAAAGTTGACTGTGCCTTTAAACAGCTTGGAAAATTCCAGAAATGATGTCATGGCTTTAGAAGCTTCTGATTGGCTAATTGACAACATTTGAGTCAATTGGAGGTGTACCTGTGGATGTCCTTCAAGGCCAACCTTCAAACTCAGTGCCTCTTTGCTTCACATCATGGGAAAATCAAAAGAAATCAGCCAAAACCTCAGAAAAAAATTGTAGACCACAAGTCTGGTTCATCCTTGGGAGCAATTTCCAAATGCCTGAAGGAACCACGTTCATCTGTACAAACAATAGTGACCACGCAGCCGTCATACCGCTCAGGAAGGAGACGCGTTCTGTCTCCTAGAAATGAATGTACTTTGGTGCGAAAAGTGCAAATCAATCCCAGAACAGCAAAGGACCTTGTGAAGATGCTGGAGGAAACAGGTACAAAAGTATCTATATCTACAGTAAAACAAGTCCTATATCGACGTAACCTGAAAGGCAGCTCAGCAAGGAAGAAGCCACAGCTCCAAAATATGTAGATTTGCTGGAAATTTGCTTCAAAACTGCAACAATTTTCTTTCATCTCAATGAAGAAATGTGAAGAATTGCAGAAAATCAGCTTTTTCCACTACGCCGCAAAGAGACCGTTCTGGCTAATAGACTGTGTTAGAGTTCACACTTCCTCTTCCAATGACCTGTGGGGACTGAAAGGTCAACATAATAGAACTGTCGACCAAATCTATTCATGGTAAAAGGTTGATTACTTCAGCTTGCCGGTTTGCGGGGGGGGGGGGGTCCCTGGGCAAGAAAAGTTTGAAAATCCCTGGGTTAGAGGACAGAGGTAAAGCGTAAAACAGTCGAGTGGTAAAATTAGATAAGGGTTTAAGTCCCATCGTTTCTCTGGCCAGATACTGTAGAATGCATCCATTGTTTCTCTGGCCAGATACTGTAGAATGCACCCATTGTTTCTCTGGCCAGATACTGTAGAATGCACCCATTATTTCTCTGGCCAGATACTGTAGAATGCATCCATTATTTCTCTGGCCAGATACTGTAGAATGCACCCATTGTTTCTCTGGCCAGATACTGTAGAATGCACCCATTATTTCTCTGGCCAGATACTGTAGAATGCACCCATTATTTCTCTGGCCAGATACTGTAGAATGCACCCATTATTTCTCTGGCCAGATACTGTAGAATGCACCCATTATTTCTCTGGCCAGATACTGTAGAATGCATCCATTATTTCTCTGGCCAGATACTGTAGAATGCATCCAGTATTTCTCTGGCCAGATACTGTAGAATGCACGCATTATTTCTCTGGCCAGATACTGTAGAATGCACCCATTATTTCTCTGGCCAGATACTGTAGAATGCACCCATTATTTCTCTGGCCAGATACTGTAGAATGCATCCATTATTTCTCTGGCCAGATACTGTAGAATGCATCCATTATTTCTCTGGCCAGATACTGTAGAATGCATCCATTATTTCTCTGGCCAGATACTGTAGAATGCATCCATTATTTCTCTGGCCAGATACTGTAGAATGCACCCATTGTTTCTCTGGCCAGATACTGCGTCCAAAATGGCGATATTTTTTCAAATACTATATGGTTCACGAATTCAAATGGCATCCTAACAAAATGTAGAATAATCACAGGGTATGAATACTTCACTGTATATACCATTTCCAGTCTTTCATAATAACAGACGGCCCACGATTCTCCATCATCATTTCACTATTGTGGCTCCAGGTAGCCTAGTGGTTGGAGCGTTGGGCCAGTAAGCACGACAAGGTAAAGGTCTGTCGTTCTGCCCCCTGAACAAGGTAGTTAAACCCACTGTTCTCCGGTAGGCCATCATTGTAAATAAATATTTGTTCTTTAACTGACTTGCCTAGTTAAACAAACGTCAAATATAGTGCTATAGACCCTGGTCAAAAGTAGTGCACTACATAAGGAATAGGGCAACGTTTGGGGCAATTCATGACAACCGTGACTGTAGAGACTCCATCCATCCTCCTTACCTGGGCACTCGGTGGGGTAGTCATAGCAACAGTCTTTGGTCCTGAGGCAGCCCTCGTCGCAGTAGCAGGTGCCGAACACACGGTCCATCCTCCAGTCTGCCGTTGAACAGGTGATGTCTGAACCCCGGCAGCACTTCCCAGCGCACCCTCCTTCCACCCCAACGTGGTACGGTCCCAGCACGGCAGCTACCAGCAACAACACATAATCCACGGCTGACGCCATCGTCAGGGACAAAAATACGGGGGGGGGGCAAGTTGGGACCTCCAAGGATTCCACAAGAGGCTGAAATAGTCTCTCCAAAATTACAATGTGTGTGTGTCGTCTCCGCGTCTAGAGTCTCTCTGTGTGAGTGTGTGTGTCTTCTACTCAGTTTGTTTTCAGATCTCCCGTACTGTCAGAGTAAGAAGGACAGGGACAATCTTCAATCAAGCAGGACACAGTAGACATACTCCCTACCCCAGCTCAGATTAACTACAACACTTCTCCGACCACTGCTCTGCTGCTGGAGCCCTCGTGACCTGAAATTCCTGCGTCCACACAGCCCTTCTGTTTACCAGCAGGTTGAGCTGAAGAAAAGCGTCATTCCACAAATACAGCTCAGCTCCACTGTTCACACACAGATCAGTCACTCAGTCAGTCTGTCTGTCTGTCTAGTGTTTCCGCCCTGACTGCTTGTAGACTAACCACACACCAAACCTGAGATTCTCCCTCGCTCTCTCTCCCACTGAGTTCCTCTCTCTCTCTCTCTCTGAGTTCCTCCCTCTCTCTCTCTCTGAGTTCCTCTCTCTCTCTCTCTCTCTCTCTCTCTCTCTCTCTCTCTCTCTCTCTCTCTCTCTCTCTCTCTCTCTCTCTCTCTCTCTCTCTCTCTCACTGAGTTCCTCTCTCTCTCTCTCTCTCTCTCTCTCTCTCTCTCTCTCTCTCTCTCTCTCTCTCTCTCTCTCTCTCTCTCTCTCTCTCTCCCACTCTCTCTCTCTCTCTCTGAGTTCCTCCCTCTCTCTCTCTCCCACTGAGTTCCTCTCTCTCTCTCTGAGTTCCTCCCTCTCTCTCTCTCTCTCTCTCTCTCTCTCTCTCTCTCTCTCTCTCTCTCTCTCTCTCTCTCTCTCTCTCTCTCTCTCTCTCACACTGAGTTCCTCCCTCTCTCTCTCTCTCTCTCTCTCTCTCTCTCTCTCTCTCTCTCTCTCTCTCTCTCTCTCTCTCACTGAGTTCCTCCCTCTCTCTCCTCTCTCCCTCTCCCTCTCCCTCTCTCTCTCTCTCTCTCTCTCTCTCTCTCTCTCTCTCTCTCTCTCTCTCTCTCTCACTGAGTTCCTCCCTCTCTCCCACTGAGTTCCTCTCCCACTGAGTTCTCTCTCTCTCTCTCTCTCTCTCTCTCTCTCTCTCTCTCTCTCTCTCTCTCTCTCTCTCTGGATATCAGGACAGGGATTACTCACCTCGTATTGGACAAAGATTCTGGATATCAGGACAGGGATTACTCACCTCGTATTGGACAAAGATTCTGGATATCAGGACAGTGATTACTCACCTCGTATTGGACAAAGATTCTGGATATCAGGACAGGGATTACTCACCTCGTATTGGACAAAGATTCTGGATATCAGGACAGGGATTACTCACCTCGTATTGGACAAAGATTTTTTCTCTTTAGGACACAAAGGATTTATTTCAGAACCCGACAAGGCCCAAAATCCCTTAATTCGCAGGAGAAATTAGGCAGATATCAAGGACATACACTACCATTCAAAAGTTTGTCCATTAAAATATCAAATTGATAAAAAAATACAGTGTAGACATTGTTAATGTTGTAAATGACTATTGTAGCTGGAAACTGATTATTTTTTTAATGGAATATCTACTTAGGCGTAGAGAGGCCCATTAACAGCAACCATCACTCCTGTGTTCCAATGGCACGCTATGTTAGCTAATCTGTCATGGCTGTTGAAAGGACAGGACCAAGGCGCAGCGTGGTGAGCGTACATTTTCTTTTATTAATCAAAATGACGCCGAACAAAAAAAATAACATTACAAAAACATAAAACAAACTGTGAAGCTTTATGTGCCCTAAACAAAGTCAACTTCCCACAAAGACAGGTGGAAAAAGGGCTACCTAAGTATGGTTCTGAATCAGAGACAACGATAGACAGCTGTCTCTGATTGAGAGCCCTACCTGGCCAAAACATAGAAATATAAATAATACAGTATAGAATACCCACCCCAACTCACACCCTGACCAGGCACCCTTCGTTGTGGGCCCCGGACTGGGCACCCTCGTTGTGGACCCCGGACTGGAGATTGTCGCTGGAGGGCAAACAGTGGGTCCATCTCCTCTATACACCCACCTGGTAGTGTGGTGGATGGAACTACCAGCTCTCTGTAACCTAGAGGACAACCAGTGGGTCCATCTCCTCTATACCACCCACCTGGTAGTGTCGTGGATGGGACTACCAGCTCTCTGTAACCTAGAGGACAACCAGTGGGTCCATCTCCTCTATACCACCCACCTGGTAGTGTGGTGGATGGGACTACCAGGTCTCTGTAACCTAGAGGGCAACCAGTGGGTCCGTCTCCTCTATACCATGTTTCTTGTAGGATGACAATGTCTGTATTTCCAATGTATTTGATGAAGTCTGGGTTCCTGCTCTTTAGATCAAAGGCAGATGACCTCAGACCTTGTATATTCCAGGAAGAGATAGTAAAAGCTTTGTGTTCCGTAGTGTCTAGTGTTGTTTTTGTGTGGTTTACGCCTGGACCGCTCTCTCTCTTTGTCTTACTTTCCCTGTCTTTGTTTTTCTAGTTTCTCTCAAAGAGAGAGAGAGAGAGCGAGAGAGAGAGCTCAAGGTAGAGAGCTGTTGTGTGTGCTTCCCCCTTCTCTCTCTCTCTCCCCCCCTCCCTCCCTGTCTTTGTTTCTCTAGTTTCTCTCAGAGAGAGAGCTCAAGGTGGAGAGCTGTTGTGTGTGCTTCCCCCTTGTCTCTCTCTCTCTCCCTTTCCCTTTCTATTTCCCTCTCTTTCTCTCTCCCCCCCTCCCTCCCTGTCTTTGTTTCACTAGTTTCTCTCAGAGAGAGAGCTCAAGGTGGAGAGCTGTTGTGTGTGCTTCCCCCTTCTCTCTCTCTCCCCCTCCCTCCCTGTCTTTGTTTCTCTAGTTTCTCTCAGAGAGAGAGCTCAAGGTGGAGAGCTGTTGTGTGTGCTTCCCCCTTCTCTCTCTCTCTCTCTCTCCCCCTCCCTCCCTGTCTTTGTTTCTCTAGTTTCTCTCAGAGAGAGAGCTCAAGGTGGAGAGCTGTTGTGTGTGCTTCCCCCTTCTCTCTCTCTCTCTCTCCCCTCCCTCCCTGTCTTTGTTTCTCTAGTTTCTCTCAGAGAGAGAGCTCAAGGTGGAGAGCTGTTGTGTGTGCTTCCCCCTTGTCTCTCTCTCTCTCCCTTTCCCTTTCTATTTCCCTCTCTTTCTCTCTCCGGCTCTCTTTCTCTCTCTTTCTCTCTTTTTCTACCCTGTGCCATCCCAGTGTCTCAGCCAGAGTAATACCAGTCATGCCCAGCTGGTCTCAGCTCCGTATCCAGGAGCCTCAGGGGCAGAAGCAGGAATGTGAATGATTGGCTGGAGTCCAGGCCTAAATGCCTAGGGGGCTCGAGTACAGGGTCTGCGTCTGAAACCCTGTGTGGTTTACCTGTTAACGTTAAGTTATCTATACAATCACAGTTTGACATCCACATGTCCACAGTTGACATGTCGTCTTGACATGTCAAATCAAATTGTATTTGTCACATGAACCGAATACAAATAGGTGTGAACTTTACAGTCAAATGCTTAAATTTTACAAGCCCTTAACCAACAATGACGTTTTAAGAAGTGTCAATAAAGTATTTACTAAAATCAACTTAAGTAACAAAAAATGCAAATAACCACTTAATTAGCTGTTCAGGAGTCTTATGGGTGTAGAAAATGTTAAGAAGTCTTTGACCTCTTGCCATGCGGAAGCACAGAGAACAGTCTATGACTGGGGGTGGCTGGAGTCTTGGGCAATTTTTAGGGCCTTCCTCTGACACCTCCTGGTATAGAAGTCCTGGATGGCAGGAAGCTTGGCCCCAGTGATGTACTGGGCCGTACGGATTACCCTCTGTAGTGCCTTGCGGTCGGAGGCCGAGCAGGTGCCATACCAGGCAGTGATGCAACCGGTCAGGATGCTCTCGATGGTGCAGCTGTAGAACTTTTTGAGGATCTGAGGACCCATGCCAAATCTTTTCAGTCTCCTGAGGGGAAATAATCTTTGTCGTGTCCTCTTCACGACTGTCTTGGTATGTTTGGACCATGTTAGTTTGTTGGTGATGTGGACACCAAGGGCCATGTTAGTTTGTTGGTGATGTGGACACCAAGGGCCATGTTAGTTTGTTGGTGATGTGGACACCAAGGGCCATGTTAGTTTGTTGGTGATGTGGACACCAAGGGCCATGTTAGTTTGTTGGTGATGTGGACACCAAGGGCCATGTTAGTTTGTTGGTGATGTGGACACCAAGGGCCATGTTAGTTTGTTGGTGATGTGGACACCAAGGGCCATGTTAGTTTGTTGGTGATGTGGACACCAAGGGCCATGTTAGTTTGTTGGTGATGTGGACACCAAGGGCCATGTTAGTTTGTTGGTGATGTGGACACCAAGGGCCATGTTAGTTTGTTGGTGATGTGGACACCAAGGGCCATGTTAGTTTGTTGGTGATGTGGACACCAAGGAACTTGAAGCTCCCAACCTGCTCCACTACAGCCCCGTCGATGAGAATGAGAATCCTGTAGTCCACAATCATCTCCTTTGTCTTGACATGTAGTCTTGGTGAAGAAGTACAAGACAACAGGTTCTATGCTGTTGTCATAGAGAGGCACATCGGATCAGGGATAACGATTTTATCTAACTTGGTTTGACTTGAGGATAATTGATTTGCTTGGTTGTGTCCCAAATGGGACACTAATTCCCTTACATGTGCTAATTTTAGACTCTTCCACCTTTATGTTATACTAGGGGAAAGTGTGTTTCCGTATCTAGGGCTGACGGTGAGGACTTGTGAAGAGCAGAAACAACAACCTCTGCATAATCAAGACAGTTGCTGTGTGAGAAGGTTTTAAAAGTTCACAGTTAGCCATTGTTATTGAAATGCCAGCTGAGAAGTGCCAGAGGCTTCGGCCCCAAGTGAGAGGCAGGGCCGCCCGCCGGAGCCATGGCCCAGTGAGACACGAGTGGCGGCCCCGCCTAGACGGTAGGAGCCTTTTGAGTAAAACACCTTTGGAACACAGGGCTTTGAGAGACTCCATTAGATTAGTCATTTCAGGAAAAGAGAGCACAGACAGGCCCCCTTTATGCTAGACACACGGACAGGGTTGGGGAATAACTGTAATAAAATATAACTGTAATAATATTGAAATCAGATTAGATACTTTTTTGAAAAGCTAGAAGATTACTTTACATTTCAGAAATGACATTTCCTTTTTGTCTACTCTTAAAGGCAAAGTATTCCAAAAGTAACTGGGAGTAATCAGATACCATTGCTGAGATTAGGTCATCCACAAATGATATTACTGAATACAATTTTAGACAGGCAACTGGTAACCGGAACGGATTACATGCTTACATCCACAAATGATATTACTGAATACAATTTTAGACAGGCAACTGGTAACCGGAACGGATTACATGCTGCTACACCCGGCATTGCTTGCTGTTTGGGGTTTTAGGCTGGGTTACTGTACAGCACTTTGAGATATCAGCTGATGTACGAAGGGCTATATAAATTAATTTGATTTGATTACATTTTGAAAGACAGGTAACTAGTAATTGTAAAAGATTCAATTTAGAAAGTAACCTACTCAACTCTGTACAGATACATGCATCCATACTCTTGGCATTCATCAGCTATACTCTTGGCATTCATCAACTATACTCTTGGCATTCATCAGCTTTACTCTTGGCATTCATCAGCTTTGCTCTTGGCATTCACCAGCTATACTCTTGGCATTCACCAGCTATACTCTTGGCATTCACCAGCTTTACTCTTGGCATTCATCAGCTTTACTCTTGGCATTCATCAGCTATACTCTTGGCATTCATCAGCTAAACTCTTGGCATTCACCAGCTAAACTCTTGGCATTCATCAGCTATACTCTTGGCTTCATCAGCTAAACTCTTGGCATTCATCAGCTAAACTCTTGGCATTCACCAGCTAAACTCTTGGCCTTCATCAGCCATACTCTTGGCATTCATCAGCTAAACTCTTGGCATTCATCAGCTAAACTCTTGGCATTCATCAGCTATACTCTTGGCATTCATCAGCTAAACTCTTGGCATTCATCAGCCATACTCTTGGCATTCAACAGCTAAACTCTTGGCCTTCATCAGCTGTACTCTTGGCATTCATCAGCCGTACTCTTGGCATTCATCAGCCGTACTCTTGGCATTCATCAGCCGTACTCTTGGCATTCATCAGCCATGCTCTTGGCATTCATCAGCTATACTCTTGGCATTCATCAGCTAAACTCTTGGCATTCATCAGCCATACTCTTGGCATTCATCAGCCATACTCTTGGCATTCATCAACTATACTCTTGGCATTCATCAGCTATGCTCTTGGCATTCATCAGCTATACTCTTGGCATTCATCAGCTATAATCGTGGCATTCATCAGCTATACTCTTGGCATTCATCAGCCATACTCTTGGCATTCATCAGCTATACTCCTGGCATTCATCAGCCATACTCTTGGCATTCATCAGCTATGCTCTTGGCATCCATCAGCCATGCTCTTGGCATCCATCATCCATGCACTTGGCATCAATCAGCCATACTCTTGGCATTCATCAGCCATACTCTTGGCATTCATCAGCTATACTCTTGGCATTCATCAGCTATACTCTTGGCATTCATCAGCCATACTCTTGGCATTCATCAGCTATACTCTTGGCATTCACCAGCTAAACTCTTGGCCTTCATCAGCCATACTCTTGGCATTCATCAGCTAAACTCTTGGCATTCATCAGCTAAACTCTTGGCATTCATCAGCTAAACTCTTGGCATTCATCAGCTATACTCTTGGCATTCATCAGCTAAACTCTTGGCATTCATCAGCCATACTCTTGGCATTCACCAGCTAAACTCTTGGCCTTCATCAGCCATACTCTTGGCATTCATCAGCCGTACTCTTGGCATTCATCAGCTAAACTCTTGGCATTCACCAGCTAAACTCTTGGCCTTCATCAGCCATACTCTTGGCATTCATCAGCTAAACTCTTGGCATACATCAGCTAAACTCTTGGCATTCATCAGCTAAACTCTTGGCATTCATCAGCTATACTCTTGGCATTCATCAGCTAAACTCTTGGCATTCATCAGCCATACTCTTGGCATTCACCAGCTAAACTCTTGGCCTTCATCAGCCGTACTCTTGGCATTCATCAGCCGTACTCTTGGCATTCATCAGCCGTACTTTGGCATTCATCAGCCATGCTCTTGGCATTCATCAGCCATGCTCTTGGCATTCATCAGCTAAACTCTTGGCCTTCATCAACCATACTCTTGGCATTCATCAGCTAAACTCTTGGCATTCATCAGCTAAACTCTTGGCATTCATCAGCTATACATTCATCAGCTATACTTTGGCATTCATCAGCTAAACTCTTGGCATTCATCAGCCATACTCTGGCATTCACCAGCTAAACTCTTGGCCTTCATCAGCAAGGATTAAAAAGGCTTTGGCATTCATCAGCCTGATTCTTGGCATTCATCAGCTAAACTCTTGGCATTCACCAGCTAAACTCTTGGCATTCATCAGCTATACTCTTGGCATTCATCAGCTAAACTTTGGCATTCATCAGCCATACTCTTGGCATTCACCAGCTAAACTCTTGGCCTTCATCAGCCGTACTCTTGGCATTCATCAGCCGTCCCCATGATTCATCAGCCGTACTCTTGGCATTCATCAGCCGTACTCTTGGCATTCATCAGCCACTTTGGCATTCATCAGCCGGCTGGCATTCATCAGCCATGCTCTTGGCATTCATCAGCTATACTGTTGGCATTCATCAGCCATACTGTTGGCATTCATCAGCTATACTCTTGGCATTCATCAGCTAAACTCTTGGCATTCATCAGCCATACTCTTGGCATTCATCAGCCATACTCTTGGCATTCATCAGCCATACTCTTGGCATTCACCAGCTATACTCTTGGCATTCATCAGCCATACTCTTGGCATTCATCAACTATGCTATTGGCATTCATCAGCCATACTCTTGGCATTCATCAGCTATACTCTTGGCATTCATCAGCTATAATCTTGGCATTCATCAGCTATACTCTTGGCATTCATCAGCCATAGTCTTGGCATTCATCAGCTATAGTCTTGGCATTCATCAGCTATAGTCTTGGCATTCATCAGCCATACTCTTGGAATTCATCAGCTATGCTCTTGGCATCCATCATCCATGCACTTGGCATCCATCAGCCATACTCTTGGCATTCATCAGCCATACTCTTGGCATTCATCAGCTATACTCTTGGCATTCATCAGCTATACTCTTGGCATTCATCAGCTAAACTCTTGGCATTCATCAGCTATACTCTTGGCATTCATCAGCTAAACTCTTGGCATTCATCAGCCATACTCTTGGCATTCACCAGCTAAACTCTTGGCCTTCATCAGCCATACTCTTGGCATTCATCAGCCGTACTCTTGGCATTCATCAGCTAAACTCTTGGCATTCACCAGCTAAACTCTTGGCATTCATCAGCTATACTCTTGGCATTCATCAGCTAAACTCTTGGCATTCATCAGCCATACTCTTGGCATTCACCAGCTAAACTCTTGGCCTTCATCAGCCGACTTTGGCATTCATCAGCCGAGAGAGGGCATTCATCAGCCGTAGAGAGAGGCATTCATCAGCCGATTTTGGCATTCATCACACTAGATCTTGGCATTCATCAGCCACATCTTGGCATTCATCAGCCATGCTCTTGGCATTCATCAGCTATACTGTTGGCATTCATCAGCCATACTGTTGGCATTCATCAGCTATACTTTGGCATTCATCAGCTAAACTCTTGGCATTCATCAGCCATACTCTTGGCATTCATCAGCCATACTCTTGGCATTCATCAGCCATACTCTTGGCATTCACCAGCTATACTCTTGGCATTCATCAGCCATACTCTTGGCATTCATCAACTATGCTATTGGCATTCATCAGCCATACTCTTGGCATTCATCAGCTATACTCTTGGCATTCATCAGCTATAATCTTGGCATTCATCAGCTATACTCTTGGCATTCATCAGCCATAGTCTTGGCATTCATCAGCTATAGTCTTGGCATTCATCAGCTATAGTCTTGGCATTCATCAGCCATACTCTTGGAATTCATCAGCTATGCTCTTGGCATCCATCATCCATGCACTTGGCATCCATCAGCCATACTCTTGGCATTCATCAGCCATACTCTTGGCATTCATCAGCTAACTCTTGGCATTCATCAGCTATACTCTTGGCATTCATCAGCTATACTCTTGGCATTCATCAGCCATACTCTTGGAATTCATCAGCCATGCTCTTGGCATCCATCATCCATGCACTTGGCATCCATCAGCCATACTCTTGGCATTCATCAGCCATACTCTTGGCATTCATCAGCCATACTCTTGGCATTCATCAGCCATACTCTTGGCATTCATCAGCCATACTCTTGGCATTCATCAGCCATACATGGGCTACTAACAGCTCACTGCATAACATACACTTAGTATTACTTTCTTAGCTACAGTGTAAATATCTCCCTGGGATATTACATCATTTGACATGTTTGATCTCACCTTGTTGTGACGTGCTCACTTGAACAGGAAGGTGGCTGATCCTTTGTGGGCAAGTTTTGTCATCAAAGAAAGACAGAGGCCCGGATTTACAACTCCGAGTTGGATGACCGTTCAAAACGACCGTTCAAAACGACCGTTCAAAACGTACTTTTCCAGTCGGAGTTCGTTTATTCACGACTTCCCAGTTGCAACGCTTGCAGTTAGCCACCGTCACCGATTCCGTCCAAACCACTCATTGTTGAATTTGTGATTTCCAACTTATAATATTTATGTCCAATGGTCGATGAGCACCGAAACAGTTGATCTATAATTTCTCTTCATTACTTATCTTAATATGACAAGGATTAAAAGGCTTTATCCGTAGATTATCAACCTGATTCATGATGATGATGACTGTTAGCTAAGATTTTTGAAAGTAAGAGGTTGACATGATCAGTCCAATCAAAGCTACTGTAGATATGTGATTTGACGTAATTTTATCTGTGGCCAATGACCTTGAGCCTTCTTGGAAGGGCACTACTAATGTAAATCTATGAATTGTGAAAGTCTACCCTTACTAAGGAATGGTGACGTAGTGTCCCCATGATTGACAGAACACTGAGCCAATCACGGCGCAACACTCCTTTCTGCTGGCTTGCCCCACCACCACACAGAAAGCACTGAGCTCGGCTGAAACACCTGGATTTTGGAGCTGCCTTCCTCAAGAAAACATAAAAAAGACCATGTTTGTATGCCGCTTAATAACTCAATTATATATGTTTTTTTTTTCATTACATTGTTTGCAAACTGATTTGTGACTCGTATTACTGCCAAAATAACATGCAAAACAGGCAAGCTCCACCTGCCCTGAATGACGGGTCGCCACTGATCCTCACAAACACACAGTCTGCTCCTCTCTCCCCCCTCTTCTCCCCCTTTCCTCTTTGCGCCCTCTCCCCCTCCCCTCCCTCTCGCTATCCTCCCCCTCTCTTCCCTCTCTCCTCCCCCTCTCTCCCCCTCCCTATCCTCCCCCTCCCCTCCCTATCCTCCCCCTCCCCCCCCCCCTCTCCCCCCTCCCTCCCTATCCTCCCCCTCTCTCCTCCCCCTCCCCTCCCTATCCTCCCCCTCTCCCCCTCTCTCCTCCCACCTCCCCCTCCTCCCCCTCCCCTCCCCTCCCTATCCTCCCCCCCCTATCCTCCCCCTCTCTTCCCTCTCTCCTCCCCCCTCCCCCCTTTCTCCTCCTATTAACCTGCCTTTCTCCAGAAAACTGCTCCGAACCAGCGGAGGGGGTCTGCATGGGTCCTGTGAGTTCTACCTACCTAGCAGAGTTTAGAGAGAGGATACACACACTAGAGAGAGGATAACACACACTAGAGAGAGGGTAACACACACTAGAGAGAGGATAACACACACTAGAGAGAGGATAACTCACACTAGAGAGAGGATACACACTAGAGAGAGGATAACACACTAGAGAGGATAACACACACTAGAGAGAGGATAACACACACTAGAGAGAGGATAACACACACTAGAGAGAGGGTAACACACACTAGAGAGAGGATAACACACACTAGAGAGAGGATAACACACACTAGAGAGAGGGTAACACACACTAGAGAGAGGATAACACACACTAGAGAGAGGATAACACACACTAGAGAGAGGATAACTCACACTAGAGAGAGGATACACACTAGAGAGGATAACACACACTCGAGAGAGGATAACTCACACTAGAGAGAGGATAACACACACTAGAGAAAGGATACACACACTAGAGAGGATAACTCACACTAGAGAGAGGATAACTCACACTAGAGAGAGGATAACTCACACTAGAGAGAGGATAACACACACTAGAGAGAGGATACACACACTAGAGGGAGGATACACACTAGAGAGAGGATAACACACACTAGAGAGAGGATACACACACTAGAGAGAGGATACACACTAGAGAGAGGATAACACACACTAGAGAGAGGATAACACACACTAGAGAGAGGATACACACACTAGAGAGAGGATAACACACACTAGAGAAAGGATACACACACTAGAGAGAGGATAACACACACTAGAGAAAGGATACACACACTAGAGAGGATAACTCACACAAGAGAGAGGATAACACACACTAGAGAGGATAACTCACACTAGAGAGAGGATACACACACTAGAGAGAGGATACACACACTAGAGAGAGGATAACACACACTAGAGAGAGGATAACACACACTAGAGAGAGGATAACACACACTAGAGAGAGGATAACACACACTAGAGAAAGGATACACACACTAGAGAGAGGTAGTTGTAGTTGAGGCAAAAATACATCTCTTACCTTGTTTGGTTTTGGTACTGGACTCTAAACATGTTTGGTTTTGTAGATCTCTTGAGCTCAGTGTAAGAGGCTTCATCACACAGTATCTTTGTCACATTATCAGAAAGCCATTCAAAAGCCTTGATAGTTTACATGAAAGCCAAATAACCTCAGTGACTGTGTACAGTATCAGCCTGCCCATCTAACTCCAAGCCAGTCATGGGGCTCCATTTTGGCTCGGTTTCCCCATGCCTAAGCAGTAATAACAGGCAGTGAGTAAAACTGAGAGTGGCTGACTCCATTTTGGCTCAGTTTCCCCATGCCTAAGCAATGATGACGGACAGTGAGTAAAACAGAGAGTGGCTGACTCCATCTTGGCTCGGTTTCCCCATGCCTAAGCAGTGATGACGGACAGTGAGTAAAACTGAGAGTGGCTGACTCCATTTTGGCTCGGTTTCCCCATGCCTAAGCAGTGATGACGGACAGTGAGTAAAACTGAGAGTGGCTGACTCCATTTTGGCTCGGTTTCCCCATGCCTAAGCAGTGATGACGGACAGTGAATAAAACAGAGAGTGGCTGACTCCATTTTGGCTCGGTTTCCCCATGCCTAAGCAGTGATGACGGACAGTGAGTAAAACTGAGAGTGGCTGACTCCATCTTGGCTCGGTTTCCCCATGCCTAAGCAGTGATGACGGACAGTGAGTAAAACAGAGAGTGGCTGACTCCATCTTGGCTCGGTTTCCCCATGCCTAAGCAGTAATAACAGGCAGTGAGTAAAACTGAGAGTGGCTGACTCCATCTTGGCTCGGTTTCCCCATGCCTAAGCAGTAATAACAGGCAGTGAGTAAAACTGAGAGTGGCTGACTCCATCTTGGCTCGGTTTCCCCATGCCTAAGCAGTGATGACAGGCAGTGAGTAAAACTGAGAGTGGTTGACTCCATTTTGGCTCGGTTTCGCAAATGCCTAAGCAGTAATAACAGGCATTGAGTGAAACTAAGTGACTTTTTTTGAAGACTTGAACAGTAATCCTGTGTTGGGTCTACCTTTTCTTTCCGGAGACTCACTGATCTCAATCCAAGGGCGACGCGAAGGCCTTGGAAGTTTTGAAAACATTGAACTTGCCGCAGGGCAGAACCATCGGAAGACGATAAACATGGAGATATGACTGTATTTGTTGGGGCTGTAACTACGGGGCTCTCTCTCTCGGCCTGGTATTGGAACAATCTTCTCTCGTCACACCACGCTGTCATTGGATGCTATTCAGCGATTCGGACTTCAGATTCTACTTCACACTAGGACAATAGAGCTGAGTCCCAAATGGCACCCTATTCCCTACATTGCGCACTAATTTGGACCAGAAGTGCTATGGATACTGGTTTAAAGGAAGTGCACTATGAAGGGAATACGGTTCCATTTGGGAGGGATTCTACAAGAAGAGGATGATGTCAATGGAATCACTTACTGCAACGAAGATCGTATCATATTTTCATTACATTGTCATGAATCTGATGTTTTCATTAGTGAATCACCTCCGACCCCAGAGATCACTGTTTTCTAACAGACTCCTTCCCTATTGGTTCTGTCCTGATGTTGTCTGTTTACACGTAAGATCTGATCACAGTCAAATCCCAACACGTCTTAATAATAATGAGGACAAGATCAGGACAAAGGACGCATGTCGGAATCAGGTATAAACAGGGCTTGTGTGTTCGGGCGTGTGCCTGCATGCCTGCCGTGAGTTGTCAGCGTGTTGTCAGTCGTTAGCTTCTCTCCAAAAGCCCCTCCATGGTTGTGTTGAGAGTGTTTGGTAAGCATGTTGTCAGTAAGTTGTTAGTGTGTTGTCAGTGTGTTGTCAGTGTGTTGTCAATGTGTTGTCAATGTGTTGTCAATGTGTTGTCTCTGTGTTGTCTCTGTGTTGTCTCTGTGTTGTCTCTGTGTTGTCTCTGTGTTGTCAGTAAGTTGTCAATGTGTTGTTAGTAGGTTGTCAGTGTGTTGTCAATGTGTTGTCTCTGTGTTGTCTCTGTGTTGTCTCTGTGTTGTCTCTGTGTTGTCAGTAAGTTGTCTCTGTGTTGTTAGTAAGTTGTCTCTGTGTTGTTAGTAAGTTGTCAGTGTGTTGTCAATGTGTTGTTAATGTGTTGTCTCTGTGTTGTCAGTAAGTTGTCTCTGTGTTGTTAGTAAGTTGTCAATGTGTTGTCTCTGTGTTGTCTCTGTGTTGTCTCTGTGTTGTCAGTAAGTTGTCTCTGTGTTGTCAGTGTGGTGTCAGTAAGTTGTCAGTGTGTTGTCAATAAGTTGTCTCTGTGTTGTCAGTAAGTTGTCTCTGTGTTGTCAGTGTGTTGTCTCTGTGTTGTCAGTAAGTTGTCTCTGTGTTGTCAGTATGTTGTCAGTGTGTTGTCAGTAAGTTGTCTCTGTGTTGTCAGTAAGTTGTCAGTATGTTGGCAGTAAGTTGTCTCTGTGTTGGCAGTAAGTTGTCAGTATGTTGGCAGTAAGTTGTCTCTGTGTTGGCAGTAAGTTGTCTGTGTTGTCAGTGTGTTGTCAGTAAGTTGTCTCTGTGTTGTTAGTGTGTTGTCAGTAAGTTGTCTCTGTGTTGTCAGTAAGTTGTCAGTGTGTTGTCAGTAAGTTGTCTCTGTGTTGTCAGTAAGTTGTCTCTGTGTTGTCAGTAAGTTGTCTCTGTGTTATCAGTGTGTTGTCTCTGTGTTGTCAGTGTGTTGGCAGTGTGTTGTCAGTAAGTTGCCAGTGTGTTGGCAGTGTGTTGTCAGTGTGTTGTCTGTGTTGTCAGTGTATTGTCAGTAAGTTGTCTGTGTTGTCAGACATTAGCTTCTCTCCTCCAGGCTCTGTGTCGTCAGTCGTTAGCACAATGTTTGTGATCAAATGGAGTTTTACTTGCGCACACTCTCTCTGCAGCGAGTCAATTCACTGGGGTAATGGAGGGGTAGCGGTTCCTGCTATCCGTTTTTTGTACATGTGCGTATTCACTAATTAACGCCTTCTTGAGGCTGTTTCGGGCCTGTCGTGTCCCCTCCCTGGTCAATGCAACTGCTCATTGAATCTCCCTCCACGCAACCGGTTCTCTCCTCATCTCACCCTGACACAAAACAAGATACAATAGAATGTGTGAGGGGCCTCGTTATTGAACACAATGAGGTCTATTCACCGGTATGGTTGTGTCTGTACAGTACTGCAGCGCCACAATGTAGCCTACTTTAGTGAGGAAAGGCCACATTCCCAGTCCTGTGGGAAAGACTTGGTCTCTATATTGGTGATATGGAATGCACTCTGTCCATGTCCCAATTTGCACACTTTTCACTATATAGTGTCCCTATGGGCCTTGGTCAACAGTAGTGCACTATATAGGGAATAGGGCCCTGGTCAAAAAGTAGTGCACTATATAGGGAATAGGGCCTTGGTCAAAAAGTAGTGCACTATATAGGGAATAGGGCCCTGGTCTAAAAGTAGCACATTATATAGGGAATAGGGCCCTGGTCTATAGTAGCACATTATATAGGGAATAGGGCCCTGGTCTAAAGTAGTGCACTATATAGGGAATAGGGCCCTGGTCTAAAGTAGTGCTCTGGTCTAAAGTAGTGCTCTATATAGGGAATAGGGCCCTGGTCTATAGTAGAGTATTATATAGGGAATAGGGCCCTGGTCTAAAGTAGTGCTCTCTCTATATATGTAATGATCAATTAGCTAATCCAAGTTTATAATTTTAAAGACTAACACAGGAGTGATGGATGCTGATAATGGGGTTCTGTAGATGTTTCATTTAAAAAATCAGCCGTTTGCAGCTACACTAACCATTTACAACATTAACAATGTCTAAACTGTACTCCTGATCAATACAATGTTATTTTAATGGACAATTTTTTTTTTTTTCTAATTTCAAAAACAAGGACAAGTCTAAGTGACCCCAAATTTTGAACAGTAGTATAAGTCAAAATATTGAATTACACTTTGCTATTACATAGCACCAACAAGCTTTTACAAAGTTAGATTATATTTAAACAAGAAAAAGGTTTATATTTCCCTAAGTGTTTTCTTTGTTCAGGCGGCATTGGCACTGCGTATGGGGTCACAGCCTTGAACTGTGACCTCTGCTCTCTGATTGGCTGATAGACAGGTTGTGTCAGGAGTCCTGTCTCCTGTTCTTCTTAATCTTCTTGATCTTCTCCTGCCTGACCGTCTCTCCCTCCAGAGAAGCGATCTCAGACAGTCTCTGGATGATTGAGGCTGACGGGGCTCCGCTTACCGGGTCTGGGTATGACTGGGCTGGAGGAGGAACAGAGAGGAGAGTGGTATGTACACTCCAAAGACTCCTTCGTGGATGAGAGGGCTGAAATATTGAGCAGGTCATGTGTGATATGGGGAACACTGGACTAGAAACAAGACAGTGTCTGATCCGACTGTCCTGGAGGAGGAACAGAGAGGACAGTCTAAAGGAGGAGGAACAGAGAGGACAGTCTAAAGGGGGAGGAACAGAGAGGACAGTCTAAAGGAGGAGGAACAGAGAGGACAGTCTAAAGGGGGAGGAACAGAGAGGACAGTCTAAAGGGGGAGGAACAGAGAGGACAGTCTAAAGGAGGAGGAACAGAGAGGACAGTCTAAAGGGGGAGGAACAGAGAGGACAGTCTAAAGGAGGAGGAACAGAGAGGACAGTCTATGAAGGAGGAGGAACAGAGAGGACAGTCTAAAGGAGGAGGAACAGAGAGGACAGTCTCAGGAGGAGGAACAGAGAGGGCAGTCTATGAAGGAGGAGGAACAGAGAGGACAGTCTAAAGGAGGAGGAACAGAGAGGACAGTCTAAAGGAGGAGGAACAGAGAGGACAGTCTAAATGAGGAGGAACAGAGAGGACAGTCTAAAAGGAGGAGGAACAGAGAGGACAGTCTAAAGGAGGAGGAACAGAGTGGACAGTCTAAAGGAGGAGGAACAGAGAGGACAGTCTAAAGGGGGAGGAACAGAGAGGACAGTCTAAAAGGAGGAGGGACAGAGAGGACAGTCTAAAGGAGGAGGAACAGAGAGGACAGTCTAAAAGGAGGAGGAACAGAGAGGACAGTCTAAGGGGGGAGGAACAGAGAGGACAGTCTATGAAGGAAGAGGAACAGAGAGGACAGTCTCAGGAGTGGGTTGGTATGAGGAACAGAGAGGACAGTAAGGATACCAAACTAAATCAAAACTAGTGAGAAAGTGTTAGGAAGCTACACACACTGACAGCTTCAGGGAAGCTTGAAAACAAAATCACAAGTAAGAGGACAAATCTCCAATGGCATGAACACATTAAACAGATGGGGAATATCTCCCCCCCCCCCCTCCACCACAAAAACACACACACTGGGGAATAGCTGCCTGCTCCAGACAGACATGACTGATATGACCGATTGATAGGAAGGGCACTTGACCCCCCCCCACCACAAAAACACACACACTCCACCACAAAAACACACACACTGGGGAATAGCTGCCTGCTCCAGACAGACATGACTGATATGACCGATTGTTAGGAAGGGCACTTGACCCCCCCCCCTCCACCACAAAAACACACACACTGGGGAATAGCTGCCTGCTCCAGACAGACATGACTGATATGACCGATTGTTAGGAAGGGCACTTGACCCCCCCCCACCACACACCTACACACACTGGGGAATAGCTGCCTGCTCCAGACAGACATGACTGATATGACCGATTGATAGGAAGGGCACTTGACCCCCCCTCCACCACAAAAACACACACACTGGGGAATAGCTGCCTGCTCCAGACAGACATGACTGATATGACCGATTGTTAGGAAGGGCACTTGACCCCCCCCACCACACACACCTACACACACTGGGGAATAGCTGCCTGCTCCAGACAGACATGACTGATATGACCGATTGTTAGGAAGGGCACTTGACCCCCCTCCACCACAAAAACACACACACTGGGGAATAGCTGCCTGCTCCAGACAGACATGACTGATATGACCGATTGTTAGGAAGGGCACTTGACCCCCCCCACCACAAAAACACACACACTGGGGAATAGCTGCCTGCTCCAGACAGACATGACTGATATGACCGATTGATAGGAAGGGCACTTGACCCCCCCTCCACCACAAAAACACACACACTGGGGAATAGCTGCCTGCTCCAGACAGACATGACTGATATGACCGATTGTTAGGAAGGGCACTTGACCCCCCCTCCACCACAAAAACACACACACTGGGGAATAGCTGCCTGCTCCAGACAGACATGCCTGAATGATGACTCCAGACAGACATGACTGATATGACCGATTGATAGAAGGAGTCTTTAATCCAGTAATGGCACTTGACCCCCCAAGAACTGCAGGTTGCCTCCACCACAAAAACACACACACTGGGGAATATCTGCCTGCTCCAGACAGACATGACTGATATGACCGATTGATAGGAAGGGCACTTGACCCCCCCCTCCACCACAAAAACACACACACTGGGGAATAGCTGCCTGCTCCAGACAGACATGACTGATATGACCGATTGTTAGGGCACTTGAAGGGCAGCTTGACCCCCCCCCCCCCACACACACACCTACACACACTGGGGAATAGCTGCCTGCTCCAGACAGACATGACTGATATGACCGATTGTTAGGAAGGGCATTTGACCCCCCCCCTGCTCCACCACAAAAACACACACACTGGGGAATAGCTGCCTGCTCCAGACAGACATGACTGATATGACCGATTGTTAGGAAGGGCACTTGACCCCCCCCACACACAAAACCTACACACACTGGGGAATAGCTGCCTGCTCCAGACAGACATGACTGATATGACCGATTGTTAGGAAGGGCACTTGACCCCCCCCTCCACCACAAAAACACACACACTGGGGAATAGCTGCCTGCTCCAGACAGACATGACTGATATGACCGATTGTTAGGAAGGGCACTAGACCCCCCCTCCACCACAAAAACACACACACTGGGGAATATCTGCCTGCTCCAGACAGACATGACTGATATGACCGATTGTTAGGAAGGGCACTTGACCCCCCTCCACCACAAAAACACACACACTGGGGAATAGCTGCCTGCTCCAGACAGACATGACTGATATGACCGATTGTTAGGAAGGGCACTTGACCCCCCCACAAACACACCACAATAGCTGCCTGCCCAGACAGCTTTTCTCAGTGGGAGAGCTAATCCAGGAGGGGTGAACTGAGCCCAGCCCTGACAACGAGCCCTGACAACGAGCCCTGACAACGAGCCCTGACAACGAGCCCTGACAACGAGCCCTGACAACGAGCCCTGACAACGAGCCCTGACAACGAGCCCTGACAACGAGCCAGACCTTCGGTGCGTTGTGTTTAAAGCCGCGTTTGTTCGGTAGCTTTACGTCACCATCGTCATAAAGCACCTGAGGCCAGGTTGAACTGTGACGAACGAAAAAGTCCTCTCCTGTGCAGCAGCCGGGTGGGGTCTGGAATGACAGACTGAGCTCTCATAAAATACACATAGGAGGAAGTACCGTACACTTAATCAAGGAAAGGCCACATTAGTCCCGAATGCTACCCTGTTACCTATTTAGGGTACTACTTTGGACCACGGCCAGTAGAGGTCGAAAGTAATGCCTTTTATGGGAAATAGGGCTCGATTTGGGACGGATTATGAGGACGCTGGGTTCATGGAAGGATACAGGTCTATGGGCATTCCTTTACACACAGTCTTTTCATAAAAGAGTCCTCTTACTAAAAACGTTTCAGTATTTTAAAAAGAGAGCAGTATGTGGAAACGATAGCCACTGGTTACACAAGATTTACATCTAGTTGGTTTAATGGTTCAAACGGTAGACGAGCCTGTATCGTTGTCCGCGCAGGCATTTAAAAAGGCTGATAAAAGATATCATAAATGAATCAAACCCTGAGGTAGTCATTATTGTGGGGACGATAACCCTCACCATAGTATAGGCATTTATTGAAGCGCAATGTAAAATTCAGATCGCCCTACAATACTATGTAACTATGTACAGTAGAAGTCGGAAGTTTACATACACCTTAGCCAAATACATTTAAACTCAGTTTTTCACAATTCCTGACATTTAATCCTAGTAAAAAAGTCCCTGTCTTAGGTCAGTAAGGATCACCACTTTATTTTAAGAACGTGAAATGTCAGAATAATAGTAGAGAGAGTTATTTCAGCTTTTATTTATTTCATCTTATTTGCAGTGGGTCAGAAGTTTACATGCACTCAAATAGCGTTTAGTAGCATTGCCTTTAAATTGTTCAACTTGGGTCTAACTTTTCGGGTAGCCTTCCACAAGCTTCCCACAATAAGTTGGGTGAATTTTGGCCCATTCCTCCTGACAACTGGTGTAACTGAGTCAGGTTTGTAGGCAAGTCGCTCTGGATAAGAGCGTCTGCTAAATGACTTAAATGTAAATGTAAATGTAAATGTAGGCCTCCTTGCTTGCAAACGCTTTTTAAGTTCTGCCCAAAACTTTTCTATAGGATTGAGGTCAGGGCTTTGTGATGGCCACTCCAATACCTCGACTTTGCTGTCCTTAACCTCTCTAGGGTACGTGGGACGCTAAATGCCCCACCTAACCAACATCCAGTGAAAGAGCAGGGCACCAAATTCAAACAGAAATCTCAATTAAAATTAAATTAAATTAATAATTAATCAATTAAAATTCCTCAAACATACAAGTATTATACACCATTTTAAAGATAAACTTGTTGTTAATTTCACCACAGCGTCCGATTTCAAAAAGGCTTTACGACAAAAGTGCACCATGCGATTATTATATTATTATCATGGTCAGTACCTAGTCACAAAAACACAGCCATTTTTCCAGCCAAAGAGAGGAGTCACAAAAAGCAGAAATATAGATACAATTAATCATTAACCTTTGATGATCTTCATCAGATGACACTCATAGAACTTCATGTTACACAATACCATGTATGTTTTGTTCGATAAAGTTCATATTTATATCCAAAAATCTCTGTTTACATTGGCGCGTTATGTTTTGCCTCCAAAACATCCGGTGAAATCTACAGAAATACTCATCATAAATGTTGATGAAAATACAACTGTTATGCATGGAATTAAAGATATACTTCTCCTTAATGCAACCGCTGTGTTCTGCAACCGCAGATTTCAAAAAAGCACACCATGGAATAATCTGAGTACAGCGCTCAGAGACCAACACAAGCAATACAGATTGTTATGGAGTCAACAAAAGTCAGAAATAACATTATAAATATTCACTTACCTTTGATGATCTTCATCGGAATGCACTCCCAGGAATCCCAGTTCCACAATAACTGTTAGTTTTGTTCAATAAAGTCATTTATGTCCAAATACCTCCTTTTTGTTCACGCATTTAGTACATTAATCCAAATGCGCAGGCAATAGGTCCAGACGAAGTCAAAAAAGTTATATTACAGTTCATAGAAACATGTCAAACGATCTTTACAATGTTTTTATCATAAATCTTCAATAATGTTTCAACAGGAGAATTCCTTTGTCTTTAGAAATTAAAGAAATTAAAGGGAACGGAGCTAACTCTCACGGGCGCACACCTGACTGAGCGCATGGCCTTCTGGCAGACCCATGACTCAAATCAGCTCTCATTCTCTCCCACTTCACAGTAGAAACCTGAAACAGGGTTCGAAAGACTGTTGACATCTAGTGGAAGCCTTAGGAAGTATACTATGACCCCACAGACACTGTATATTGGATAGGCTAAGACTTGAAAACCTACAAACCTCAGATTTCCCACTTCCTGGTTGGATGTTTGTCATATGAGTTCTGTTATACTCACGGACATCATTCAAACAGTTTTAGAAACTTCAGACTGTTTTATATCCACATCTACTAATAATATGCTGAGTGGTCCCATGGTGTTTATACTTGCATGCTATTGTTTGTACAGATGAATGTGGTACCTTCAGGCGTTTGGAAAATGCTCCCAAGGATGAACCAGACTTGTGAAGGTCTACACATTTTTTTCTGAGATCTTGGCTGATTTCTTTTGATTTTCCCATGATGTCAAGCAAATAGGCACTGAGTTTGAAGGTTGGCCTTGACATACATCCACAGGTACACCTCCAATTGACACAAATTATGTCAATTAGCCTATCAGAAGCTTCTAAAGCCATGACAACATTTTCTGGCATTATCCAAGCTATTTAAAGGCACAGTCAACTTAGTGTATGTAAACTTCTGACCCCCTGGAATTGTGATACAGTGAATTATAAGTGAAATAAACTGTCTGTAAACAATTGTTGGAAAAATGACTTGTGTCATGCACAAAGTAGATGTCCTAACTGACTTGCCAAAACTATAGCTTGTTAACAAGAAATGTGTGGAGTGGTTGAAAAACGAGTTTAAATGACTCCAACATAAGTGTATGTAACTACATTAAATTCAAAATCGCCCTACCATCATATCTAAGCCAATATGACACCAATGTTGAGGAAAATTCTCAAATCAAAGTACTGCTAAACTGGATTTTATCATCAGACAATTATTTTCGCCCAAACCAAGCTCAAATTCTAGACGTCGAATGAAAACAAGGACACAGCATCCATAAGATATGATAATTATACTTTGGATCAATTTGGACTGAATAGGCTTGTAGGTGCAACAGTTTATATCACATGTATAATTGAATCGCTCTGGTTCATTTCCGTCCGTTACGAACCAACGATGTGCTACCTTTTGGTAGCATCAATGGACAATGCTAACTGACAATGGAGATAGAAATTAATTTCATAATTTCTGTTAACGTTATTTATTGAGGCACAGTGTAAAAAATATATATTTTATCAAATGAAAGTCAACATATCAGCCAGGATGAGACACTTTGATCGAGCATCACCTGCGTGTGTTTGAAATGAGCTCCATCCATTTTTAAAAAAGTTACAACAAAATGTGTAAAGGTCAAGAGGTAATGAATACATTCTGAAGGTCCTGTATATGAGTGACTGTGTACTACACACAATCAGGTTTTATGTTGGGCACCTACTGACCCCAAAAAAATATTTGATGATATATACTGTTTTTTTTGTTTTTCCCTCGATGACATGTAGTGCTAAATATAAAGGTTTAAGGAAATACAGACAGGCACCACATAACTACAAGACAAAACAGTTGGCTCAATCAAGCATTGGGATCTTGTAAATTTAAAAAGCAAAAGCTTGTTTTCATATAATACAAAAACAGAAAACAGTGGAATGGGATTAGTGTGGTGAGTGAAGAGTCCAATACTTTAACTTCTATGCAGTACTAATTACATTACTGTGGAAGAACCTCTTAGAGTATGAATTAGGCTGTTTGAGAAGCTTGTAATCCTAAGCAACCTGCCTTCACATTGAAGTACAATAGACAAACATAGCTACGGTAGTAGGACAAAGCCGTGTGCTGGAAAACCTTGGTAGAGCACGGGTTAAATAAGCACTGTGGTGCTCGTGTGAATTCACTTTCGTTGTCCTCTTCAGACCAATGCCTACTTCTCACTTAATACTTAGTTTTTAGATTTGAATTATACTTACATTTCTGATTAGCTCCTATTGTGAAAAGACTGCAGGTTCTGTTATTTACTCTTGTTCTGAGAACAGAATGAGCAACAAGACAAGTTACCACCAAAACTTGTGATGTCATGCTACATATGCTACTAGCATACTCTTATATAGTGTAGATATGCATCCCAAACGACAACCTATTATGGGCTATTGTGTGTAGGACTGGCTGTATAAAGCTACGGGGTGAATACTTGCTGTAGGTCATAGGTCAGGTCATAGGTCATAGGGATGGGATGTAGACATACTGTATATTTAACTGTATACTGTAATGATACTTTAATACTACTCTGGTACCTGTTCTTGTAGACTTCTGTAGAGAAGGGGTTTCTTCCATTGAGCGAGGCTGCAGCTGGCAGCAGGATGGCAGGAACTGACCGCAGGTCATAAGAGCTGGAGGGCGGAGGTGCACAGCATCAACACCCTAGGACACCGTCAACCCCAACACACACTAATAAAGTTTTTTTTTAATGTTTAAACTCCAATGACTGTCAGATTAGAGTCAACAGACTATGACTTTGAATCAGAAGGGGTTTGGCCGGCTCCTCTCTACTGTAACCTACCAGCTAATCTCCCTCAGTGGTGGAAAAAGCACCCAATTGTCATACTTGAGTAAAAGTACAGATACCTTAAAAGGAAGTTACTCAAGTAAAAGTCAGCCAGTAAAATACTACTTGAAGAGAAGTATTTTGTTTTTAAATATACTTAAGTATCTAAAGTATAATACAAATATATAAAATCACTTAAAATTCTTTATATTATGCAAAGCAGATGGCACCTTTTTTTCGTTAACATTTACAGATAGCCAGGGGAACACTCCAACACTCAGAGATTATTTACAGATAGCCAGGGGAACACTCCAACACTCAGAGATTATTTACAGATAGCCAGGGGAACACTCCAACACTCAGAGATTATTTACAGATAGCCAGGGGAACACTCCAACACTCAGAGATTATTTACAGATAGCCAGGTGAACACTCCAACACTCAGAGATTATTTACAGATAGCCAGGTGAACACTCCAACACTCAGAGATTATTTACAGATAGCCAGGGGAACACTCCAACACTCAGAGATTATTTACAGATAGCCAGGGGAACACTCCAACACTCAGATATTATTTACAGATAGCCAGGTGAACACTCCAACACTCAGAGATTATTTACAGATAGCCAGGTGAACACTCCAACACTCAGAGATTATTTACAGATAGCCAGGGGAACACTCCAACACTCAGAGATTATTTACAGATAGCCAGGGGAACACTCCAACACTCAGAGATTATTTACAGATAGCCAGGGGAACACTCCAACACTCAGAGATTATTTACAGATAGCCAGGGAACACTCCAACACTCAGAGATTATTTACAGATAGCCAGGGGAACACTCCAACACTCAGAGATTATTTACAGATAGCCAGGGAACACTCCAACACTCAGAGATTATTTACAGATAGCCAGGGGAACACTCCAACACTCAGAGATTATTTACAGATAGCCAGGGGAACACTCCAACACTCAGAGATTATTTACAGATAGCCAGGGAACACTCCAACACTCAGAGATTATTTACAGATAGCCAGGGGAACACTCCAACACTCAGAGATTATTTACAGATAGCCAGGTGAACACTCCAACACTCAGAGATTATTTACAGATAGCCAGGGGAACACTCCAACACTCAGAGATTATTTACAGATAGCCAGGGGAACACTCCAACACTCAGAGATTATTTACAGATAGCCAGGGGCACACTCCAACACTCAGAGATTATTTACAAAAGATGCATTTGTGCTTAGTGAGTCTGCCAAGCCAGAAGCAGTAGGGATGAGCACCCGTTCTCTTGATAAGTGCGTGAATTTGACTATTATCCAATCCTGTTAAGAGTTCAAAATATAAACGAGATATTTTTACTTAAGTACTTTCCACAACTGGGTGTAATAGCAGGGGCAGACTTAGCGATTTCGGGGGGCCGTTTCAAAATGCAATTGAGAGGCCCCTTACACACAAAAGGGATATTTTCCTCCATACATTAAGTATTTATTATAATACTGAATAACCTGGTGTTAAAAATACCTTCAATTCTGGGGTTTAATTTCAGCTCAATTCATGTTCGTTTTTCCATTTGTGTCAAAAACTGTCTCTGGGCCCCCCCCAGCTGGGGCCTGTTTCATTTGAAACATGGCTGAGTCAGACTGGCATTTACAGACAGTAGAGACACAGAGCACAGTGATGGATTAATGTATTCCGGATGGGCTGCTTAGTGACCCCGAAGGCCAAGCGGGGTCTGCTTACCCAAAGGCGCAGGGGCGAGCAGGGGCATGGGAAAGCTCCTTGTGGAGGGTATAGTGGTGGAGGTGGCCCGACCGGTGGATCTGGTAGTCTCTGGGCAGGGGAGGGATGGAGCCGTTAGGCTTCATGGGACGCTCATCTGAGTGGGGAAAATAAAAACAAGATAGAGTGGAAATGGGGGAAAACAACATTGGTTCAAATAGAAGGTGAAGCCACAGTTTGACGTGGATGTCGCTGGTCCAAAACAAGTGCCTAGAAGGGTTCACACACACACACACACACACACACACACACACACACACACACACACACACACACACACACACACACACACACACACACACACACACACAAAGGACTGCTGCAACCAAGCCTGACAATGTCATAAGGAAAATACAAATGCTGAGGTCGCCATCTACTGGTGAGTCTGGAGTCACACGTGTCCAACGTCAATCAAACGGAGCCTTTTTTTTCTCCTTTTTTTATTCGTTATTTTACCAGGTAAGTTGACTGAGAACACGTTCTCATTTACAGCAACGACCTGGGGAATAGTTACAGGGGAGAGGAGGAGGGATGAATGAGTGCATTGTAAACTGGGGATTATTAGGTGACCGTGATGGTTTGAGGGTCAGATTGGGACTTCAACCAGGACACCGGGGGTTAAACACCCCTACTCTCACGAGAAGGACAAAGGGGGGGGGGGGGGGGTCAAAATCAAAAGTAACAGTCAGTATCTGGTGTGGTCACCAGCTGCATTATGTACTGCCTCCACTCCTGCATACCACATCTTTGTATTTTACCTTTATTTAAACTAGGCAAGTCAGTTAAGAACAAATTCTTATTTACAATGACGGCCTGGGAACAGTGGGTTAACTGCCTTGTTCAGGGGGCAGAACAGATTCTTACCTCGTCAGCTCTGGGATTCGATCGAGCAAACCTTCTGGTTACTGGCCCAACACTAACCTACCTGCCGCCCCTGTGCTGTGGGAGAAAAGGCTGTGGATCTCACAGTAATAATCAACTGGGGGGGGGGGGGGGGGAATAAAACGAATACCTCGGAAATCACACTTGGGATACATCCTGCTGTCATTCTTCCATGTCTTATCCAACCGAAAGCGTCTCTCAGAGATGTCTTTCTCTGGGTAGTTATTATCGGAGCCGCCCAGCCGGGACAACGGAGACGCCTCTCTGCCCAGGAAGGAGGAAGCAGCCCTAAACACCAAAATAACATGTCCACAAATTAAAAACCAACTGAATAACATTTCAACCTGAGTTGTCCCCCATGTAAATTAAAAACCTACATCACTAACTGAATGTATCTGTGTCTAACATAATATCATATACATATCATCCATCACTATAGCTAACCATGACTATACATATCATCTCAAATGGCACCCCATCACACCCCCATGTCCAGTATCCCTGTCTCCTACATATCTCCCCATCACTACACTATACATATCTACCTCCATCACTATACATATCTACCTACATATCCCTGTCTCCTATACATATCTACTCCATCACTACAGTATCCCTGTCTCCTATACATATCCATCACTACATATCTACCTCCATCACTATACATATCTACCTCCATCACTCCAGTATCTCCTATCCATCACTACAGTATCCCTCCATCACTACAGTATCCCTCTCCTATATATCTAACTCCATCACTACAGTATCCCTGTCTCCTATACATATCTACCTCCATCACTCCACATATCCCTGTCTCATATCTACCTCCATCACTATACATATCTACCTCCATCACTCCAGTATCCCTGTCTCACTTCCCCTCCATACATATATCTACCTCCATCACTATACATATCTACCTCCATCACTATACATATCTACCTCCATCACTATACCAGTCCATCCCTGTCTCCTTCCCCTACCTCCATACATATCTACCTCCATCACTATACATATCTACCTCCATCACTATACATATCTACCTCCATCACTATACATATCTACCTCCATCACTATACATATCTACCTCCATCTCCATCACTATACATATCTAACTCCATCACTCCAGTATCCTACAGTGTCTCCTTCCTACCTCCATCACTACAGTATCCCTGTCACTATACATATCTACCTCCATCACTATACATATCTACCTCCATCACTATACATATATCTACCTCCATCACTATACATATCTACCTCCATCACTATACATATCTACCTCCATCACTACCTCCATCACTATACATATCTACCTCCATCACTATACATATCTACCTCCATCACTATCCCTGTCTCCTATACATATCTACCTCCATCACTAGTATCCCTATCTACCTCCATCACATATCTACCTCCATCACTCCAGTATCCCTGTCTCCTACATATCTACCTCCATCACTCCAGTATCCCTGTCTCCTATACATATCTACCTCCATCACTCCAGTATCCCTGTCTCCTATACATATCTACCTCCATCACTACAGTATCCCTGTCTCCTATACATATCTACCTCCATCTACCTCCACTCCTATACATATCTAGTATCCCTGTCTCCTATACATATCTACCTCCATCACTACAGTATCCCTGTCTCCTATACATATCTACCTCCATCACTATACATATCTACCTCCATCACTCCAGTATCCCTGTCTCCTATACATATCTACCTCCATCACTCCAGTATCCCTGTCTCCTATACATATCTACCTCCATCACTACACATATCTACCTCCATCACTCCAGTATCCCTGTACATTGTTAATATGGTACTGAACTGACCCTGTATAGTCACCTTCCCCCTATACATATCTACCTCCATCACTCCAGTATCCCTACTCCTATAAATATCTACCTCCATCACTCCAGTATCCCTGTCTCCTATAAATATCTACCTCCATCACTCCAGTATCCCTGTCTCCTATACATATCTACCTCCAACACTCCAGTATCCCTGTCCCCTTCCCCCTATACATATCTACCTCCATCACTCCAGTATCCCTACTCCTATAAATATCTACCTCCATCACTCCAGTATCCCTGTCTCCTATACATATCTAACTCCATCACTCCAGTATCCCTGTCTCCTATACATATCTAACTCCATCACTCCAGTATTCCTGCACATGTAAATATGGCATTGGAACTGACTTTTAATATTTCCTATATATAGTATACTTACTGAAATGTGAATTTAAATATCCTCCCCCCATCATCTTCTAGTAATAAACTCAGCAAAAAAAAGAAATGTCTCCTACTGTCAACTGCATTTATTTTCAGCAAACTTAACATGTGTAAATATTTATATGAACATTACAAAATTCAACAACTGAGACATAAACTGAACAAGTTCCACAGACATGTGACTAACAGAAATGGAATAATGTGTCTCTGAACAAAGGGGGGGGTGGGGGGGGGTCAAAATCAAAAGTAACAGTCAGTATCTGGTGTGGCCACCAGCTGCGTTAAGTACTGCAGTGCATCTCCTCCTCATGGACTGCACCAGATTTGCCAGTTCTTGCTGTGAGGTTATCCCACAGTTCCCAGACACTCTGATCCAACAGGTGCCAGACACTCTGATCCAACAGGTGCCAGACACTCTGATCCAACAGGTGCCAGACGTGCTCAATGGGAGCACGTTGAGATCAGGGCTCTTCGCTGGCCTTGGCAGAACACTTGACATTCCTGTCTGAGCAGGAAATCACACACAGAATGACCAGTATGGCTGTTGGCATTGTGATGCTTTAGGGTGATGTCAGGATGAGCCTGCAGGAAGGATAACACACGAGGGAGGATATCTTCCCTGTAACGCACAGCGTTGAGATTGCCTGCAATGGCAAGCTCAGTCCGATGATGCTGTGACACACCGCCCCAGACCATGACGATAAACACAACTTCGACGATAAACACGAATCTGACCATCACCCCTGGTGAGACAAAACCGCGACTGGTCAGTGAAGAGCATTTTTTTGCCCGTCCTGTCTGGTCCAGCGACGGTGGGTTTGTGCCCATATGCAACGTTGCTGCTGGTGATGTCTGGTGAGAACCTGCCTTACTACAACAGGCCTACAAGCTCTCAGTCCAGCCTCTCTCAGCCTATTGCTGACAGTCTGAGCAATGATGGAGGGATTGTGCATTCCTGGTGTAACTCGGGCAGTTGTTGTTGCCATCCTGTACCTGTCCCGCAGGTGTGATGTTCGGATGTACCGATCCTGTGCAGGTGTTGTTACACGTGGTCTGCCACTGCGAGAACGATCAGCTGTCCGTCTTGTCTCCCTGTAGAGCCGTCTTAGGCGTCTCACAGTACGGACATTGCAATTTATTGCCCTGACCACATCTGCAGTCCTCAAGCCTCCTTGCAGCATGCCTAAGGCATGTTCACACAGATGAGACGACCCTGGGCAGTTTACATTGCATTGACTATTGCGTTATTGGTTGAGTTTGCAAGAAAGGCATTTTACTGTACTTGTGCATGTAAAATTAACACCTTAAACTTTCGACCAGGGCCCATCAAAAGTAGTGCACTATATAGGGAATAGGGTGCCATGGGGCTCTGACCTAAAGTAGTGCACTAAATAGGGAATAGGGTTCCATAGAGCTCTGGTCTAAAGTAGTGCACTATGTAGGGAATAGGGTGCCATATGGGAAGTAGACATCCTCTTGTACACTTAACGTTACTTACCCCTCCACATTCCAGGTGGAATCCTTTCGGTCCCTGGAGTCTAGAATTTCAAAATAAAATGTAAAAGCATGTTGTGAAGGAAGTGGAACCAGCATAGTAGAATCAGTCACACTACAGGTGTTTAAATATATTAGGATTAGATACTGCACATGCAGCAGCTACTCTTCCTGGTGTAACCATCATATCAAACATCTCCAATCAAACCTAGAATCGGCTTTCTATTGCCCAACAAAGCATCCTTCATTCACCCCACCAAACTTACCCTAGTAAAACTGACTATCCTATCGATCCTCGACGATGTCATCTACAAAATAGCTTCCAATACTCTACTCAGCAAACTGGATGCAGTCTATCACAGTGCCATCCGTTTTGTTTCCAAAGCACCTTATACCACCCACCACTGCGACCTGTGCACACACAGACAACAGCCACCCTCGAAGCATCGGGGGAACAACTACCTCAAGGTGTCAGCACCAGTGAAGTCACCGATTGGAACGCTATTAGCGCGCACCCCGCTAATTAGCTAACCATTTCAAAAATCGGTTACACATTAAAACGTACAAATACACAAAAGTAAGAACATTAGATTACATTAATTAAAATGTAATAAGTGTTACTGGAAAGACGACAAAAATACTATTTACACACTATTCATATATACACAATCATATTCTTATTTATATATATATAGTACAGTTCAAATTGATTTTAAGAGGAGAGGCGCTGTTTATCTTACCTTTATTTAACCAGGTAGGCCAGTTGAGAACACCTTTATTTAACCAGGTTAGGCCAGTTGAGAACACCTTTATTTAACCAGGTTAGGCCAGTTGAGAACACCTTTATTTAACCAGGTTAGGCCAGTTGAGAACACCTTTATTTAACCAGGTTAGGCCAGTTGAGAACACCTTTATTTAACCAGGCAAGTCAGTTAAGAACAAATTTTATTTAACCAGGTTAGGCCAGTTGAGAACACCTTTATTTAACCAGGTAGGCCAGTTGAAACACCTTTATTTAACCAGGTAGGCAGTTGAGAACAGATTTAACCAGAAGTCAGTTAAGAACAAATTCATTTTCAATGGGCCTAAACAGGGGTTAACTGCCTGTTCAGGGGCAGAACCAGATTTGAACTCCATTCTCTAACCACTAGGCTACCCTGCCGCCCCTGCCACTCTAACCACTAGGCTACCCTGCCGCACCTCCACTCTAACCACTAGGCCACCCTGCCGCCCTCCACTCTAACCACTAGGCTACCCTGCCGCCTCTCCACTCTAACCACTAGGCTACCCTGCCGCCCCTCCACTCTAACCACTAGGCTACCCTGCCGCCCCTCCACTCTAACCACTAGGCTACCCTGCCGCCCCTCCACTCTAACCACTAGGCTACCCTGCCGCCCATCCACTCTAACCACTAGGCTACCCTGCCGCCCATCCACTCTAACCACTAGGCTACCCATCCACTCTAACCACTAGGCTACGCCCCCATCCACTCTAACCACTAGGCTACCACCTACCCTGCCCCCTCCACTCTAACCACTAGGCTACCCTGCCGCCCCTCCACTCTAACCACTAGGCTACCCTGCCACCCCTCCACTCTAACCACTAGGCTACCCTGCCACCCCTCCACTCTAACCACTAGGCTACCCTGCCACCCCTCCACTCTAACCACTAGGCTACCCTGCCGCCCCTCCACTCTAACCACTAGGCTACCCTGCCGCCCCTCCACTCTAACCACTAGGCTACCCTGCCGCCCCTCCACCCTGCCGTTGTGATATGTCTTTCTATTTGTTTTTTAAGGCTAAACTTGCTTTTTGTCTGGTGGCTGAACATTCCAAGATGCACGGCTCAGTCAGCTGAGGCCATGCATTAAAGTGCCGTGTACCCAGTCTCATCGTGTAACATTACCGGTGTGTAATGGGTAGGCTGGCTATCTAGCTGCTGGCTAATGAAATGAGGTCAGCGCTCTACAGGAGACTCCAAGGGGCAACAAGATCCTGTTCATGAGTGATTAGTGCACTATACAGGGAAACCTATCATCAGAAGCATATTTATTTTATTTATCCGTTATTTTACCAGGTAAATTGACTGAGAACACATTCTCATTTACAGCAACGACCTGGGGAATAGTTACAGGGGAGAGGAAACGGAATGAGACAATTGTAAACTGGGGATTATTAGGTGACTGATGGTTTGAGGGCCAGATTGGGAATTTAGCCAGGACACCGGGGTTATCACCCCTACTCTTACGATAAGTGCCATGGGATCTTTAATGACCTCAGAGAGTCAGGACACCGGGGTTAACACCCCTACTCTTACGATAAGTGCCATGGGATCTTTAATGACCTCAGAGAGTCAGGACACCCGTTTAACGTCCCATCCGAAAGACGGCACCATACACAGGGCAGTGGGATTTTTTTTAGACCAGAGGAAATAGTGCCTCCTACTGGCCCTCCAACACCACTTCCAGCAGCATCTGGTCTCCCATCCAGGGACTGACCAGGACCAACCCTGCTTAGCTTCAGAAGCAAGCCAGCAGTGGTATGCAGGGTGGTATGCTCTCTATTGGCACCACACTGGGAAAGGGGGGACATTTGGGACGAAGTGATATAACCTGGCTCTGGACATATGTATAATGGACAGTCAGAAAGTACACAGGTTAGAGGGCTCAAAACAAGAATCATCATGCCTTGCCCTTAAAGGGATATGCCATCCTATAGTTGAAATGTGACCCCGAAACTTGATCGTGATAAGGTTCCCCTCGTTGGACAATACGGATAATAAATAATAATAATATATGCCATTTAGCAAACTAACACATGCCATAAATGCTTTTAAAACAATTACCTGCACTCCAGATTACTAAATGAGCCAATAAACGGTATAGGCATAGTTGTCCAGAACACAGACATCAGTTTATATCCTCACGACAAAGTATTATTCATTCAAATAAAATAAAATTCTTAATATCCTTATTTTGACTACAACTCCCATCACGCAAAGCGGTCTTTGTAGTCTTCCTGCCCGCAGGCCAACGAGGCCACTGCGCGTTGCCATATCAACCCGACTCCTGTCGTTTTGCGCTAGAAACGCGATTTCTACCAGGATCAATATGTGGAGAATACAAACGTTTACATCGATAGCTAGTTGTAAAATAATTCCCGAAACAAACCGCATTAAAACGACTTCTCATTCGGATATCGACTATTGTAACTTTTTATAGCGATCGCATTGTGGGTTTGGTAGTCGATTTGAACTCGGCAGATTATAATAAATTGCTTCCTTTACAAAAAAATGTGGATTATTATGAATGTAAACTGCACACGGATCATGAACAGCATGCATGACAATGTCAGGATTGAGAAGAAACGGACTACTTGTAGTCTTTAAGAAATATTTGCTTTAAAACGTCTAACCACTTGCATACTCTTTACTTGCATCCACTTTAGACATACAAAAACGCGTTTCTTCCCGGCACCCAAACCAGATGTAATGCCACAAAAAAGCATTTCCTCCTTACCGCTCAGAGGGCATCTTCTCCTTAATGTATGAACTTGAAAAACCGGCTTGACTCCGGCCAGCCTTCCTCCCGGTATCTGTAACCCCGGACAGGGCCGACCGGAGAGCGGTCCACAGTCCCCGGCGGTGCCGAGAGAAGCGGCTCGTCTCATCACCTTCTGGCTGGCCGTGGGGTGCATCACGGTAATACGACAAAAACCCTCATATAAAACTAAATAAATTAGCCATGTTATCAAACAAACCCCCCCCAAAAAAGAAAAAGATGAATTATAAACTAAAGAGAGCGTGAGACTAGAGGTTACGTGGCGTAATTGAATCACGTGGTTTCCATGGCTACGTGCTGTTGATGGCCAAGCAGCAGGTCTGACATTTAATTGAACCTTTATGTTACTCGGCCAAGTCAGTGTTGAGAAAAAAATCCTTCTTTTCAATGACGGCCAAGGAACAGTGAGTTTAACTGCCTTGTTCAGGGGGCAGTTTACCTTGTCAGCTCAAGGATTTGAACTGGCAACCTTTTGGTTACTGGCCCAATGCTGTCACCCCAATCATCTACATAGTAATATACTACAACTCGCCTAACCAAACAAGTTCATGTAATGTGACCAAGTTTGTGACAGCATTGCATTGCTTAGTTAATGAAGTGCTTGTATTGAAGTTACAACATTTATGTGTTAAAAATGCCTCAAAAGATGTGACTCAAAGTCATTACTGATGTGACAAAATAGTGTGGACCAGAAGCAAAGCTCTCCAAAGCTTGTTCCTAGCGCCCTACAGATTCAGGTTCGGTACAAACGGGGATGGAGTAAAAACCACAGGACCGTAGCTCTCCAGCAACAAGCTCAGAAAGCACTGCTGTAGAGTCCAGTGTTTTTAATGTAGGAAACCACTTGGGAAGGTTCAACATACGACACAAAACAGATTATAGACACCAGAGTTATGAGACAAGACCAATGAGTTCCTTTTGATGTTTATTGTACAGACAACAGCATCCTTTGGAGAGAAAAAAACCTGGAAGACAAGAAATTTGAATATCAGAAAACACATCTTACTCACAGCGAACACATTTCCAATGTTTAGTTTGAGATCCATTGTTTTAATGTTTCCCAGCACTGAGCAAAACTTGAAATGAGCATCTAAAAAAAAAAAACTTTTAAAAATTAATTTATTATTTCAGTAACTGGATGGGAGAACATCCTCAAAGTGCCAGTAGTTTAATGTGGTTTCAGACAAATTGGCTTAATTTTTCAGACTGGATTCACCAGAGTCGATAAGATGGGGAAAAAAGTTGAGCATCATTAACCACATTGTGTAAAAAAACAGAAACTGGACACTTAGGGACTATTTATGGGTTGAACTAGTGCACTGCATAAGGAATAGGGTATCACTTGGGGATACAAACCTACAGGTTTCCCATCTCACCTCAACTCTACCCCTGTCCCCGGCGTTTCCCCCAAACTCAGTCCTTAGGACTCCCAACGTGTGAACATGTTTTGGGTGTTAGCCCCGACAACACAAAGCTTGATTATTTGAATCAGCTGTGCGACACTATGGCCCCGAGAGCATCTATAGCCATTGACTGGACCCCTAGACACTATGGCCCCTAGAACATCTATAGCCATTGACTGGACCCCTAGACACTATGGCCCCTAGAACCTCTATAGCCATCGACTGGACCCCTAGACACTATGGCCCCTAGAACCTCTATAGCCATCGACTGGACCCCTAGACACTATGGCCCCTAGAACCTCTATAGCCATCGACCCAGGACTATTGACAGTGAGTGTAAAAAAAAGATTATTTGAATCAGCTGTGTGGCGCTATGGCGGGTGGGTTCCCAGAGGACAGAGTGTTGGAAACACTGCCTTAGAAAAATTATAATAAATAAATCGAGTCACCTCTAGTTCATCCTCCTGACGAGTCTGTTGATCTGGTCCTCCCTGTTTCCAGCGTCTCCTCCCTCCACAAAGTGAGTCGTCTTCTTGTTCATGCCTCCTCGGGGTGTGGACAGTTTGAAGGGCCACAGGAAGTTGTTGGCAGGCTTGAAGTTCTTCCCGACCGTGTAGATCTCGTGGATCAGGTCCTCCACGCAGATGATGCCGTATTTACCTGAGGGACGAGGACAGAGTTTTAGAATAAGGCTGTAAAGTAACAAAATAAGGAAATGTCAAGAGGTCTGAATTACTTTCCAAATGCAGTGAATTTAGCAGATGTTATTGTAGAGAAAAGCGTACGGCTAACGGGTTTGTGTACAGTAATGGGAAATCCATGTCCCAAAATCACAAAATGCGGTAGTCTATTCTGCCATTTCAGATCGCAGTCGTTTTCTCAATGTGGTTTCAGACAAATTGGCTTATTTTTTTTTCAGACTGGATTCACCAGAGTCGATAAGATGGGGAAAAAAGTTGAGCATCATTAACCACATTGTGACGTTTGAAACGACAGGAAGAACGGTGTACGGGACATGGATCGTCTTTAACCATCTAGTCCATGTTAAGAGTACATGTGGGAAAAGGCTTTGACCTCCCAACATTATGAAGCGATTCAGTCCCATATGAGTAAATGCGTACCCAGGGCCTTCTCGACCAGGGCGTTGTCCGTGAGGGCGATGCGCTGCTTGGTCATCCTGCCATGGCCACGCTTGTAGATCAGCTCGCGCACAGACTTCAGGTTGGGGTACCTACGGAACAAGACCAGGAAAATACTGTGCAACAGCAATGCAGGTAGCGTAGTCGCAACGAAACAGTGAGAACTACTGCACCCAACCAAAAACAATACATCTGGTTCATTTCATACCGGGCACGTCTTTAGTAATATCAATGTGGTTTCAGACAAATTGGCTTCATTTTTCAGACTGGTTTCACCAGAGTCGATAAGATGGGGAAAAAAGTTGAGCATCATTAACCACGTTGTGTAAAAATTCCAGACAATCACCACAGCGGAATTCAGGTTGTATGTGTCACTACCTTAAATCAATGCCAAGTAAAGTAACACAAAACCGCAACTGTCCAATTCAACAGGGCTGTCCACATCAAGGCAGGGGTGTATTCAGTCGCGCAAACCTGTTTGCAACATGAAAAGTTCTACTACGAGCATTTCTTGTTGGCCAAGAAATGCCTCCCTACATCGGATCATTGGCTTCCTACCGTGGTAGTGATGTCAGTCTTACCCCCAAGCGATGTAGGGCTCGGCGATCCTCAGCATGTTGATGGAAGCCTTGTTCAGTTTGACGAAGACCCCGTTGAAGATCTGACGCAGACGCATGAGCTGGAGGACCTTGCGCACCTTGGGGCTGACACCGTTGATACTGGGGGGGGGGGGCAGAAAGAGGCGAGTCGACGGCACGGTGTTAGTTATGTTCAGCACAACATCACTTGTCTTAATTTTCCAGTTGGCTTTTAGTTTACATTCAATGTGGTTTCAGACAAATTGGCTTAATTTTTCAGACTGGTTTCACCAGAGTCGATAAGATGGGGAAAAAAGTTGAGCATCATTAACCACATTGTGTAGAAGTTCGAATGACAGGCAGAAGACATTGTCACCAGCTGTACCAAGTAACAAATCAAATCAAAGTCCAGGTAATGAGTTAAATACATCCATGTTTTACCCAGCACCTGAGTAACGTGTACGAGACATGGAAAGCTGATAAAATACACATTTAGCAGTCTAATCCACAGAAACACACCCCCTGATCCTGATGACGAAGGCCAGCTTGGGCTCCGCTGGGACGTAGAAGTTCCCGACCTTGCGGGCCGTCCTCCCCATACGGATCTCACGCCTGTACATCTCCCTGTACTCCTTGTGGTACTTCTCAGCCCTCTTGTAGATCAGTTTCCTGGTCACCTTACGAGTCTGGGGATACAAAGCATCAACTATGTTTCAGAGCAGAACATCACAGCTGGGCAACACCTCTAGTTAACTTCACAGTATGAACAAAAAAACATTTCTTTTAGCAGCTGGTTGTATGGCATTCACCCACCACTGTACATAAAGGATGCAATGTTTAAAACTAATCAAATACATTTTATTTGTCATATGCTTAAAATACAACAGGTGGAGGAGACCTTACATTGGAATGTTTATTTACAAGCCGTTAACCAACAAGTTATAGCCGGCAATGATTATTTAGGACATTTCTATGTGGTTTCAGACAAATTGGCTTAAATTTCAGACTGGTTTCACCAGAGTCGATAAGATGGGGAAAAAAGTTGAGCATCATTAACCACATTGTAGTTTTACGGTTTGAATGAGTGGGTGGATATAACATCCCCCCCACCCCACCCAGACAGTTCTAAGCAGTACATTAACTGCATTTAAGGGGAGATTATATGCATTGTAAAATTAAATACGGATCCTGCTAGTTAGGTTAGTCCTTTGGTTTAGTTCAAACTTACTTTTTTTTCGGCAAGCATCTTCTTGATGCGCATGGTCTTCATGGTGGCGAAGGCCTTCCGCCTTTTCAAAAGGCTCTCAGGGACCGCCGGAACCTTCTTTCTGCAACAGATGGGACACTTTGTTTAGATTAAGGAGAAATAGTTTAACATGGATGGAAGTGACTGACTGACTGAGGAATAGTAATTTAACGGACCAAACATTGTTGCGAAACTGGCCTGTTTAGTTTCGCCCGGAGAAGACAGACGCAAAGTCTACTTTGTGATATTGTGGAGCTCAAACAGCGAAATACTCAGAAAATATACTATGTACCTCATTGGCAATATGCAAGTAATACTACGAGACACGCATCGCATAGAAGTAAAAACATGTGCAAATCGAGTCGCAAGACGGGCATGTTTCTGGCCGCATCCAGTCCCGAGTCAACAAAATCAACAAATATATCGTAAAGTAAAAAACGCCACTCCACACTACCGACACGACAAATATGTTCTATAGTTGACGAAAACTAACTAAATGTCAAATAACGTTGGATATTTGTGAAATTAGTAGATGGACATAGATTCTTGCAGAGCAGAAATCACTTACTCTGCGTCCGCCATTGTGTCCACCGAGAAAGAGACTTTCTTTCATGCGCATGCGTGAGTTAAAAGCTTGTAGGACCCCAGTCGATGTCTATTAAACTGCCTGAGAAGAATTGGCTTTTGCAGCTAATCTCGCAGTGTCTACCATAAAGTGGCGATTTTAGCACGTAAATCTTGGTGGGGCAAACTCAACATGAGAAACGAACTGTTAGGTCATTCATTTTTCTAACCTTTATTTAACTAGGCAAGTTAGTTAAGAACAAATTCTTATTTACAATGACGGTCTACCGAAAGGCAAAAGGCCTCCTGTGGGGTCATTTCGGTAGACTGTCATTGTAAATAAGAATTAAATTAAATAAAGGTTAAATAACAAATATAAAAAAATTAAGGCCCTAACAGTTCGTGTGCACCGTTTCTCATGTTGAGTTTGGAGGGTAGACACTAGGGATAAAATTACAAATCAGTAAAATAAAAATATAGGACAAAACACACATCATGACAAGAGAGACAACACAACACTACACAAAGAGAGACCTAAAGATGACAACATAGCATGGCAGCAACACATGACAACACAGCATGGTAGCAACACAACATGACAACAACATGGTAGCAACACAACATGACAACAACATGGCAGCAACACAACATGGTAGAAGCACAAATCAGGGTACAAACATTAATGGGCACAGACAACAGGACAAAGGGCAAGAAGGTAGAGACAACAATACATCACACGAAGCAGTCACAACTGTCAGTAGGACTGTTCATGATTGAGACTTTGAATTAAGAGATGGAGATTAAAGCAGCCACAACTGTCAGTAAGAGTGATCGAGTCTTTGAATGAAGAGACTGAGATAAAAACTTTTTAGTTTGAGTGTTTGTTGCAGCTGGTTCCAGTCGCTAGCTGCAGCGAACTGAAAAGAGGAGGGACCCAGGGATGTGTGGGCTTTGAGGACCTTTAACAGAATGTGACTGGCAGAAGGGGTGTTATATGTGGAGGATGAGGGCTGCAGTAGGTATCTCAGATAGGGGGGAGTGAACAGGTGTTGTATGTGGAGGATGAGGGCTGCAGTAGATATCTCAGATAGGGGGGAGTGAACAGGTGTTGTATGTGGACGATGAGGGCTGCAGTAGGTATCTCAGATAGGGGGGAGTGAACAGGTGTTGTATGTGGAGGATGAGGGCTGCAGTAGATATCTCAGATAGGGGGGAGTGAGGCCTACGAGGGTTTTATAAATAAGCATCAACCAGTGGGTCTTGTGACAGGTATACAGAGATGATCAGTTTACAGAAGAGTATAGAGTGCAGTGATGTGTCCTATATGGAGCATTGGTGGCAAATCTGATGGCTGAATGGTAAAGAACATCTAGCCACTCGAGAGCACCCTTACCTGCCGATCTATAAATTACATCTCTGTAATCTAGCATGGGTAGGATGGTCATCTGAATCATGGTTAGTTTGGCAGCTGGAGTGAAAGAAGAGCGATTATGATACAGGAAACCAAGTCTAGATTTAACCTTAGCCTGCAGCTTTGATATGCACTGAGAGAAGGACAGTGTACTGTCTAGCCATACTCCCAAGTACTTGTATAAGGTGACTACCTCAAGCTCTAAACCCTCAGAGGTAGTAATCACACCTGTGGGAAGAGGGGCATTCTTCTTACCAAACCACATCACCTTTGATTTGGAGGTGTTCAGAACAAGGTTAAGGGCAGAGAAAGCTTGTTGGACACTAAGAAAGCTTTGTTGTAGAGCATTTAACACAAATCCGGGGACATAACGCTGCCCCAAACGTAACTGCTATTCATGTGTAATTACATGATTCTGTCATTCAAAAACTTGGCATATTTGGAAAGAATTCATCTCGGAGATTATGAGGAAATTATCAGAAGATAGATAGGAGTTGCATAGTTCAGAATACACAAGATCAAGCACACACAAAAATAAATAAAACATGTATTTGATTTTGAAAGTCATCTTTCATTGACAAGCTAGAAGTGAATTATTGATGCCCAGAGCTGGAAACACATCAGATGGCTTCCACAACATGTGAACAACATCAGAAAGAAATAAAGGGATTGATAGACCTAACAACTAGAAATGGGGAGATATTTTAGTAAGTGGTGTCAGGTGTGGTCATGGGATGTTTCCAAGTGTCCCTAAACCTCTCCAAAGTGGCATATGTCTGTAAAGTGTTCCTAAACCTCTCCAAAGTGGCATATGTCTGTAAAGTGTCCCTAAACCTCTCCAACATGGCATATGTCTGTAAAGTGTTCCTAAACCTCTCCAACATGGCATATGTCTGTAAAGTGTTCCTAAACCTCTCCAAAGTGGCATATGTCTGTAAAGTGTCCCTAAACCTCTCCAAAGTGGCATATGTCTGTAAAGTGTCCCTAAACCTCTCCAAAGTGGCATATGTCTGTAAAGTGTCCCTAAACCTCTCCAACATGGCATATGTCTGTAAAGTGTCCCTAAACCTCTCCAACATGGCATATGTCTGTAAAGTGTCCCTAAACCTCTCCAAAGTGGCATATGTCTGTAAATGAGATCATTCCAGTGCTATTACATATTTGCAATCCCTAAATGCTATTTGTTCAGTGTAAAAACACACATTTCAACCATATCAACCTCATTCAAACATAGTGGTGGTGTTATGGGGAATCCAGGGTACATTCAAGTGTCCTTTCAGCCTCTCCAAAGTGTCTGAATGTGGTAATTGCAATGTTTTTGCACACTGTGGCTAAAAGTTATTGTTTATTATAAAAACTACATTTCTACAACACCAATCTCTCTCGAACATTGTGGTGGTGTCGGGAGACATACAGGAGATATCCAAGTGTTTTTTTAACCTCTCTAAAGTGCCTGAACGTTTAGCCTAGACATATCTAATGCATCTAATCAAAAACTAAACTGTTTACAAAAAACAACATAAAAGCTACAGATACACAGTACTAACGTTTGGACACACCAACTCATTCAAGGGTTTTTCTTTATTTTTTAAACTATATTCTACATTGAAGAATAATATTTAATTAAAACATCAAAACTCTGAAATAACACATATGGAATCATGTCGTACGCATAAAAGTGTTAAACAAATAAAAAAAAATTTTATATTTGAGATTCTTCGAAGTAGCCACCCTTTGATTGAACAAATCTAATTTGTTTTTTTTTTCGACAGGACAATGACCCAAAACACACCTCCAGGCTATTTGTCCAAGGAGAGCGATGGAGTGCTGCATCAGATGACGTGGCCTCCACAATCACCCGACAACCAAATTGAGATGGTTTGGGATGAGTTGGAACTGCAGAGTGAAGGAAAAGCAGCCAACAAGTGCTCAGCGTATGTGGGAACTCATAACTCCTTCAAGACTGTTGGAAAACCATTCCAGTTGATTACCTCATGAAGCTGGTTGAGAGAAGCCTAGTGTGCAAAGCTGTCATCAAGCCAAAGGGAAGAATCTCAAATATAACATATATTTTGATATGTTTAACACTTTTTTTTAGTTCCATTATTTCATAGTTTTGATGTCTTCACTACTATTTTACAAGGAAGACATTTGTAAAAAATTTAAGAAAAATCCTTGAATGAATAGGTGTCCAAACTATTGACTGGTACTGTATGTAAAAAATAAAATAATAATCACTGTAAAAATGTCTGGTAAACTTTGTTTGAGATGTATGCAACTAGTACTAATTGTGTGTCATTAACCTTGTAAAGCATAACATGCTCATATTATCCAAATATACGACAGGGAAGCCTAGTGGTTAGAGTGTAGAGGTGGCAGGTAGCCTAGTGGTTAGAGTGTAGAGGCGGCAGGTAGCCTAGTGGTTAGAGTGTAGAAGAGGCAGGTAGACTCGTGGTTAGAGTGTAGAGGAGGCAGGGTAGCCTAGTGGTTAGAGTGTAGAGGCGGCAGGTAGCCTAGTGGTTAGAGTGTAGAGGTGGCAGGGTAGACTAGTGGTTAGAGTGTGGAGGTGGCAGGTAGCCTAGTGGTTAGAGTATAGAGGAGGCAGGTAGACTCGTGGTTAGAGTGTAGAGGTGGCAGGGTAGACTAGTGGTTAGAGTGTAGAGGAGGCAGGGTAGCCTAGTGGTTAGAGTGTAGAGGCGGCAGGTAGCCTAGTGGTTAGAGTGTAGAGGTGGCAGGGTAGACTAGTGGTTAGAGTGTGGAGGTGGCAGGGTAGCCTAGTGGTTAGAGTGTGGAGGTGGCAGGGTAGCCTAGTGGTTAGAGTGTAGAGGTGGCAGGTAGCCTAGTGGTTAGAGTGTAGAGGAGGCAGGTAGCCTAGTGGTTAGAGTGTAGAGGAGACAGGTAGCCTAGTGGTTAGCGTATAGAGGAGGCAGGGTAGACTAGTGGTTAGAGTATAGAGGAGGCAGGTAGCCTAGTGGTTAGAGTATAGAGGAGGCAGGGTAGACTAGTGGTTAGAGTATAGAGGAGGCAGGTAGCCTAGTGGTTAGAGTATAGAGGAGGCAGGTAGCCTAGTGGTTAGAGTGTAGAGGTGGCAGGGTAGCCTAGTGGTTAGAGTGTAGAGGAGGCAGGTAGCCTAGTGGTTAGAGTGTAGAGGTGGCAGGGTAGCCTAGTGGTTAGAGTGTAGAGGTGGCAGGGTAGCCTAGCGGTTAGAGTGTAGAGGAGGCAGGGTAGCCTAGTGGTTAAAGTGTAGAGGCGGCAGGTAGCCTAGTGGTTAGAGTGTAGAGGTGGCAGGGTGGCCTAGTGGTTAGAGTGTAGAGGCGGCAGGGTAGCCTAGCGGTTAGAGTGTAGAGGCGGCAGGGTAGCCTAGCGGTTAGAGTGTAGAGGCGGCAGGGTAGCCTAGCGGTTAGAGTGTAGAGGCGGCAGGGTAGCCTAGCGGTTAGAGTGTAGAGGCGGCAGGTAGCCTAGTGGTTAGAGTATAGAGGAGGCAGGTAGACTCGTGGTTAGAGTGTAGAGGAGGCAGGGTAGCCTAGTGGTTAGAGTATAGAGGAGGCAGGTAGCCTAGTGGTTAGAGTGTAGAGGTGGCAGGGTGGCCTAGCGGTTAGAGTGTAGAGGCGGCAGGGTGGCCTAGTGGTTAGAGTGTAGAGGCGGCAGGTAGCCTAGTGGTTAGAGTGTAGAGGTGGCAGGGTGGCCTAGCGGTTAGAGTGTAGAGGCGGCAGGGTAGCCTAGCGGTTAGAGTGTAGAGGCGGCAGGGTAGCCTAGCGGTTAGAGTGTAGAGGCGGCAGGGTAGCCTAGCGGTTAGAGTGTAGAGGTGGCAGGGTAGCCTAGCGGTTAGAGTGTAGAGGCGGCAGGGTAGCCTAGCGGTTAGAGTGTAGAGGCGGCAGGGTAGCCTAGCGGTTAGAGTGTAGAGGCGGCAGGGTAGCCTAGCGGTTAGAGTGTAGAGGCGGCAGGGTAGCCTAGCGGTTAGAGTGTAGAGGCAGCAGGTAGCCTAGTGGTTAGAGTGTAGAGGAGGCAGGGTAGCCTAGTGGTTAGAGTGTAGAGGAGGCAGGGTAGCCTAGTGGTTAGAGTGTAGAGGTGGCAGGGTAGCCTAGTGGTTAGAGTGTAGAGGTGGCAGGTAGCCTAGTGGTTAGAGTGTAGAGGTGGCAGGGTAGCCTAGTGGTTAGAGCGTTGGACTAGTAACCGGAAGGTTGCAAGTTCAAACCCCTGAGCTGACTAGGTACAAATCTGTCGTGCTGCCCCTGAACAGGCAGTTAACCCGCTGTTCCCCGGTAGGCTGTCATTGAAAATAAGAATTTGTTCTTAACTGACTTGCCTGGTTAAATAAAGGTAAAATAAATACAAATAAAATCAAATATACAACCATGGGGAAAAAAACGGTTTCCTTTACTTTTTAACCTCTATATAACTAGGCAAGACGGTTAAGAACAAATGCTTATTTACAATGACGGCCTAACCCGGCCAAACCGTATCCCGGATGGTGCTGGGCCAATTGTGTGCCACCCTATGGGACTTCCAATCACGGCCGGATGTGATACTGCCTGGAATCAAACCAGGGTCTGTAGTGACGCCTCTAGCACTGAGATGCAGTGCCCTTAGACCGCTGTGATACAGCCTGGGGAAAAACCAGGGTCTGTTACGCCTCTAGCACTGAGATGCAGATCCCTTAGACCACTGTGATACAGCCTGGAATCAAACCAGGGTCTGTAGTGCGCCAATCTAGCACTGAGATGCAGTGCCCTTAGTCCGGATGTGATACAGCCTGGAATCAAACCAGGGTCTGTAGTGACGCCTCTAGCACTGAGATGCAGAGCCCTTAGACCACTGTGATACAGCCTGGAATCAAACCAGGGTCTGTAGTGACGCCTCTAGCACTGAGATGCAGTGCCCTTAGACCACTGTGATACAGCCTGGAATCAAACCAGGGTCTGTAGTGACGCCTCTAGCACTGAGATGCAGAGCCCTTAGACCACTGTGATACAGCCTGGAATCAAACCAGGGTCTGTAGTGACGCCTCTAGCACTGAGATGCAGTGCCCTTAGACCACTGTGATACAGCCTGGAATCAAACCAGGGTCTGTAGTGACGCCTCTAGCACTGAGATGCAGAGCCCTTAGACCACTGTGATACAGCCTGGAATCAAACCAGGGTCTGTAGTGACGCCTCTAGCACTGAGATGCAGTGCCCTTAGACCACTGCGCCACTCAGGAGCCCCTTTATATTACAGTGAACTTGGAGGGATTTTAATGAATGCAGGGTGTGAGTGGCAGGGGGAGTGGCTTGGTGTGGAAGGGGAGGGGCTTGGTGTCTGTGTGAGTGGCAGGGGGGGGGGGGTGCTTGGAGGGATTTTAATGAATGCATTCATTCATGCAGACATGTGGCTAAATGTTCACCATCCATTTCTACTGTGTTAATATTGAGTTAGAATCCCTCAAAGTTCACTCTAATAGAACAGAATAATTATTTTCCCCTATTATGGAGCTGGCATAATATGGACATCGCATGGTAAAAATGACCATCACACTGGATTCATGATCCACTAGCTGCACACACACACACATATATATATATATATGACAATATAATACAATATATATATATTACAACAAAAATACTTACACATGTGTCCAGTTCTTCTTTTCTATTTTTTCTTCTTTTATTGTTTTTTTACATAGTGGTCCTCAAAGTTCACTGTTATATAACATCTTTAAAAAATAGTAATTAAAGATAAAGAATGTGTAGATAGATCGCCTCCCCCCAAATGTAGTTATTTAAAATTTTGTACTACAGTAATCAATATCAATGCAGTACTAACAATCCATCACATAAACAATCCATCACTGTACCCCACACATAAAATAAAAATTAACAATTTGGTATTATCTTTGATTACGGAATATTACATTAGTGTGCTACAAACTGTTTCGAATGATTTCTCGGTCAGTGCGTTTGAGTGTATCCATTTTACGACCAGAGAACAATCAATACCGTAAAGTGCTGTGTATTCACGCAAAAAAATAAATCAGGAGGACCCTGAAGAGCGGATGGCATGACCGCGTTTTGCGAGTACTTTGAATGTTCCTTGTACTCACCCTCAGTCATAGAACAATAATGAACGGATTGGCAATATTTTGGCACGGTCAACTTGTAGAAGGTTAGTGGGAAAGTTTAAACCACCTAAATATACGCACATGCACTAAACATTTAATATTCGAAACTCAAACGATTTCCCAACACAGTTTTCTATAATCCTACGGGCTATTAATCATTCTCCATATTTTATATCCCAATGCATCCATATTACGCATGCCCACCATGGCATTGGGCAGCTGCTATTTTGCGGCATATTTCAAGTGCCAATTTGTAAGTCGCTCTGGATAAGAGCGTCTGCTAAATGACTTAAATGTAAATGTAAGTGCACTCGAAAACAGATATTTATCTTATTTCAGTCTGGGAGCTAGCAAGCTACAGTGCCTTCAGAAAGTATTCAAACCCCTTTACTTTTTCCAAATTTTCTTGTGTTACGGCTTAAATCGATTAAATTTAAATTGTGTGTCACTGATCTACGCACAATAGTCCATAATGTCAAAGCGGAATTTTGTTTGTAGAAATGTAAAAAAATAAAAATAATAATTAAAAGCTCAAATGTCTTGAGTCAATAAGTAATCAACCCACTTTGTTATGGCAAGCCTAAATGAGTTCAGGTGTAAAAATGTGCCAAAACAAATCACATAAAAAGTAACACGGGACTCCCTCTTTGTTCAATAAAAGTGGTTAACATGATTTTTTAAATAACGACCTCATATCTGTACCCCACACATACAATTAGCTGTCCCTCAGTCAAGTAGTGCAAAGCATGTAGAGGTCTGTCATTTTTTATCATAGGTACACTTCAACTGTGAGAGACGGAATCTAAAACAAAAATCAAGTTGTATGATTTTTAAGTAATTAATTAGCGTTTTATTGCATGACATAAGTATTTGATCACCTACCGACCAATAAGAATTCCGGCTCTCACAGACCTGTTCGTTTTTCTTTAAGGAAGCCCTCCTGTTCTCCACTCATTCATTACCTGTATTAACTGCAGCTGTTGGAACTCGTTACCTGTATAAAAGACACCTGTCCACACACTCAATCAAACAGACTCCAGAGATTCCGTCTCTCACAGTTGAAGTGCACCTATGATAAAAAATTACAGACCTCTACGTGCTTTGTAAGTAGGGAAAACCTGCAAAATTGACAGTGTATCAAATACTTGTTCTCCCCACTGTATAGTTGGGCTTTGTCCCCGTCGTTGTTATGACACTTTATTTTGGGTGGAAAAATAAAACCCAAGATCATTTTTCTTCAAGTAGCCAAACAAAACTTGGCTACTTGATTGGGAAAATGGCCCAAAGCCTTTGGTGTTCAAATGTAGGCCGATGTCAGGAGGTACTGCTGCATGAAGTCAGGAGCAGGAGAGCAAAATGAGTGAGCAACGTACTTTACTCACAAAAATAAAGGCAAAAAGATAAACAAATACACTTGACCAATAACCAACGGTAAATATTACGCACGGGTGAACACAGCATTGAAAAACCAGCCGTCAGGAACCGAACTGAACGTAGAAATAAACACGCACAACAAACACGGGGGAAACAGAGGGTTAAATACATGACCATGTAATTGGATAATGAAAACCAGGTGTGTAGAAAATAAAGACAAAAACAAATGGAAAATGAAAGATGGATCAGCGATGGCGAGAAGACCGGTGACGTCGACCGCTGAACGTCGCCCGGAACAAGGAGAGGGACCGACCTCGGCGGAAGTCATGACAACCAAGATGTTTTTGTTCTCCTTAAAATTATCACAAATAATTGCATCACAGGCTACATCTTTGAAAACAGAAGTCTTTTATATTAGTTTTTTTTTAAAATCCAAAGTGGATTTCTCATTGAAAAGTGTTTCTTGGTCTTTGTCAGAGTTTTTAAACTAAAGAATAAACCAATCTTTTGATTTCTGAATGTTTCGGCTCCGGGGACACAGGATGTGGATATGATGTCATGTTAACCCTCCTGCTGTGTCCCGATCCAATTGGACCGCTCCGGGGACTCGGGAAGAAATCTGGGTTTTTATTTCTCCACCCAGAATAAAGTATGTCATGAAAACAATGGGGACAAGGCCCAAAACAAACACGTGTGTATATATATATATATATATATATATATATATATATATATATATATATATATATATATAGGTGTAAATCTCTAAATAGTCCACAATAACATGAAAGCCGATACAACAGAACACAGGTGCTCACAAGAACCAACGGACATGGAACAATAATGAACCAGGACAATGGGGAACAGAGGGCACATATATAACATACTACTCAGGGGGAATGGGAACCAGGTGTCCGTAATGAGACAAGACAGTCCGGGGTGGGGCGATAATGAATCCAGTTCAGTGAAGCTGAGAAGGCCCCCCATACCTACTCAGCCAATCAGGAGCCTCTACCACGATGTAGACCTCCGGAGCTGGTGAACAGAATGAGCAGCAGGACCTGGGGGATCCGTGACATTAACGGTGCGTTACCGTCACCTGCTGTACTGAAGCGCCCCGCCTCCCGCCTGTGTACATTAAAAATAAAACAAGGAAAATAATATAATAATAATAAAATTATATATATATATATATATATATATATATATAAAAAAATAAAATTGACCAACAGAAGTACTGTATATAGAGGTGGTTTGGAATGTCCACATGAACCCCCCTCCGAATTGTCCGACCAATTGCACCCTTCTACGTTAAACGTATCTTTGATGTTTCTGAGATTTGACAGTACAACAAAAAGGTTACATTACCGAAACATTCTTTTTTTTTTCCATACAAAAAAACATTGAGGGCAACCAATCGCATGGCGCTACAGAGGGTGGTGCGAACAGCCCAGCACATCGCTGGGGAACGAGCTCCCGGCCACCCAGGACCTCTATACCAGGCGGCGTGAAAGGAAAAGCCCGGAAGATCATTAAAGACTCCAGCCTTCCATGCCACAGACTGTTCTCAGTGCTTTTTGCACTGAAAGTGGTACGCGGAGCATCAAGTCTGACACCAACAGACTCCTGAACAGCTTCTACCCCCAAGTCATAAGACTGCTAAATAGATGACAAAATGGCTACACAGACTGTCTGCATTGACATTTCTATACATTTGCACTTACATACAATCAATGTATAAACTGCTGCTACTCCGTTTATTATATATCCTGATGCATAGTCACATTTCACCTTTACAGATATACCCCTACCACTCCAGTATCCCTGCTCATTGTAAATATAGTATTGACACTGACCCTGGAACTGTCCCTGTATATAGCTAATGACCCTGTATATAGCTACTGACCCTGGAACTGACCCTGTATATAACTACTGACCCTGTATATAGCTACTGACCCTGTATATAACTACTGACCCTGTATATAGCTACTGACCCTGGAACTGACCCTGTATATAGCTACTGACCCTGTATATAGCTACTGACCCTGTATATAGCTACTGACCCTGTATATAACTACTGACCCTGTATATAGCTACTGACCCTGTATATAGCTACTGACCCTGTATATAGCTACTGACCCTGTATATAACTACTGACCCTGAAACTGTCCCTGTATATAGCTACTGACCCTGTATATAACTACTGACCCTGTATATAACTACTGTCCCTGTATATAACTACTGACCCTGTATATAATTACTGACCCTGTATATAGCTACTGACCCTGTATATAACTACTGACCCTGTATATAGCTACTGACCCTGTATATAACCACTGACCCTGTATATAACTACTGACACTGTATATAGCTACTGACCCTGTATATAACTACTGACCCTGGAACTGTCCCTGTATATAACTACTGACCCTGTATATAACCACTGACCCTGTATATAGCTACTGACCCTGTATATAGCTACTGACCCTGTATATAGCTACTGACCCTGTATATAGTTAATGACCCTGTATATAACTACTGACCCTGTATATAGCGACTGACCCTGTATATAACTACTGACCCTGTATATAGCTACTGACCCTGTATATAACTACTGACCCTGTATATAGCTACTGACCCTGTATATAAGTACTGACCCTGTATATAGCTACTGACCCTGTATATAACTACTGACCCTGTATATAGCTACTGACCCTGTATATAGCTACTGACCCTGTATATAACTACTGACCCTGTATATAACTACTGACCCTGTATATAACTACTGACCCTGGAACTGTCCCTGTATATACCTACTGACCCTGTATATAACTACTGACCCTGTATATAACTACTGACCCTGTATATAGTTACTGACCCTGTATATAACTACTGACCCTGTATATAGTTACTGACCCTGTATATAACTACTGACCCTGTATATAACTACTGACCCTGTATATAGTTACTGACCCTGTATATAACTACTGACCCTGTATGTAGTTACTGACCCTGTATATAACTACTGACCCTGTATGTAGTTACTGACCCTGTATATAACTACTGACCCTGTATGTAGTTACTGACCCTGTATATAACTACTGACCCTGTATATAGTTACTGACCCTGTATATAACTACTGACCCTGTATATAACTACTGACCCTGTATATAGCTACTGACCCTGTATATAACTACTGACCCTGTATATAACTACTGACCCTGTATATAGTTACTGACCCTGTATATAACTACTGACCCTGTATATAGTTACTGACCCTGTATATAACTACTGACCCTGTATATAACTACTGACCCTGTATATAGTTACTGACCCTGTATATAGTTACTGACCCTGTATATAACTACTGACCCTGTATATAACTACTGACCCTGTATATAACTACTGACCCTGTATATAACTACTGACCCTGGAACTGTCCCTGTATATAACTACTGACCCTGTATATAGTTACTGACCCTGTATATAACTACTGACCCTGTATATAGTTACTGACCCTGTATATAACTACTGACCCTGTATATAATTACTGACCCTGTATATAGTTACTGACCCTGTATATAGCTACTGACCCTGTACATAGTTACTGACCCTGTATATAACTACTGACCCTGTATATAGCTACTGACCCTGTATATAACTACTGACCCTGTATATAGCTACTGACCCTTTATATAGCTACTGACCCTGTATATAACTACTGACCCTGTATATAGCTACTGACCCTGTATATAACTACTGACCCTGTATATAACTACTGACCCTGTATATAGTGACTGACCCTGTATATAACTACTGACCCTGTATATAGCTACTGACCCTGTATATATCTACTGACCCTGTATATAGTTACTGACCCTGTATATAACTACTGACCCTGTATATAGCTACTGACCCTGTATATAACTACTGACCCTGTATATAGCTACTGGCCCTGTATATAATTACTGACCCTGTATATAGTTACTGACCCTGTATATAGCTACTGACCCTGTATATAATTACTGACCCTGTATATAGCTACTGACCCTGTATATAATTACTGACCCTGTATATAGTTACTGACCCTGTATATAGCTACTGACCCTGTATATAGTTACTGACCCTGTATATAACTACTGACCCTGTATATAGTTACTGACCCTGTATATAACTACTGACCCTGTATATAACTACTGACCCTGTATATAGCTACTGACCCTGTATATAACTACTGACCCTGTATATAACTACTGACCCTGTATATAGTGACTGACCCTGTATATAACTACTGACCCTGTATATAGCTACTGACCCTGTATATATCTACTGACCCTGTATATAGTTACTGACCCTGTATATAACTACTGACCCTGTATATAGCTACTGACCCTGTATATAACTACTGACCCTGTATATAGCTACTGACCCTGTATATAATTACTGACCCTGTATATAGTTACTGACCCTGTATATAGCTACTGACCCTGTATATAATTACTGACCCTGTATATAGCTACTGACCCTGTATATAATTACTGACCCTGTATATAGTTACTGACCCTGTATATAGCTACTGACCCTGTACATAGTTACTGACCCTGTATATAACTACTGACCCTGTATATAGTTACTGACCCTGTATATAACTACTGACCCTGTATACAACTACTGACCCTGTATATAACTACTGACCCTGTATATAACTACTGACCCTGGAACTGTCCCTGTATATAACTACTGACCCTGTATATAACTACTGACCCTGTATATAGCTACTGACCCTGTATATAACTACTGACCCTGTATATAGTTACTGACCCTGTATATAACTACTGACCCTGTATATAGTTACTGACCCTGTATATAACTACTGACCCTGTATATAACTACTGACCCTGTATATAGTTACTGACCCTGTATATAGTTACTGACCCTGTATATAACTACTGACCCTGTATATAGCTACTGACCCTGTATATAACTACTGACCCTGTATATAGCTACTGACCCTGTATATAGCTACTGACCCTGTATATAACTACTGACCCTGTATATAACTACTGACCCTGTATATAACTACTGACCCTGTATATAACTACTGACCCTGTATATAGTTACTACACTCGCATTAACATCTGCTAACCATGTGTATGTGACAAATAAAAATTGATTTGATTTGATTTGATTTGACCCTGTATATTGCTTACTTACTTTCTCATTATCAATAAAAACAATTGTTAAATATATAGTCTATGGTTATTGAATATAATTACAATTGATATGTACATGTTGACTGGTTTTACCAGACATTGGATGACATTTCAATTTAATTGATAAAGTTTCATAACTTTAAATCTACTCATGTAATAAACAAAAACCCGGTACATCGTCATCAGTGATAACCTCTGTTGTAAAGGTGTGACGTTTACGGTTCGGTTATCTTTCCAAAGTCGGAATGTTGTTTTATTTAATTACTAAAGAAAAAGGAAGACAATTTCGTAATACATTATTTATTATTTCGTAATACCCTCTGTTTTCATTCATCTGCCAACACTTCCTAAAGTCCTACAGGTGGCACAAGAGAGCTCATCCATTCAGTCTCCGGTTTCCACTACGCGCCTTTCATTTTACTAAAGATAAGCCACCCTTCTATTTCTGTCAGGCGCAGCCGCCCTCGTCCTATTGGGGTCCATTGATAGGCAGTGGTTAAAAAGCGCACGAGCCGCCGTTCTGTTATGAGAGCACTGCAGGACTGTCACTGCAACGGACGGAAGGGCGCAACACAGTGGCAGTGTTCTACACGCAACTCCGTACTTACTTA